>NC_135433.1:607500-795000 GCF_051991255.1 Vanacampus margaritifer
ATCTGGAGTTAAATTAAAAAAAATAAAAATAAAAATTTGGGTGTCATAAGACGGTTTGTACAGAACATCCAATGTTTTTTTAACAAGTGTTTACAAATGTTCAAAATGTGTATTTTATTTAGAGCTGTCAAATTAAGTCGATTAATCAACAAGTATTTATTTATCAAATTGATGGACTAATTGTTTGAGGCCATTTTTTAATTGAAACTTGTCCAAATCCTCCTGATTTCAGCATATCAACAGTAATGATTGATTGCTAAAGTCCTTCATGAACAAAAACTGATTATGTTTTGTGTTTAATCAAACCTCCACCTGTGTTAAAGCTCATCTAGAATCAAATGAAATATGGTCAGAAATGTCAAATCCAGGTCCAGAAAGTCCAAACCCTACCACAGTTTGGCTTTAGCCATTGATGCTCAGCTAGCTAGCTCGCTAGCAGGTAAACAAGCACAATAGCTAGCTAGCACCTGGGGCTAAAGCAGGGCAGGGCTTTTACTTTGTGGACCTGGATTGGCCACCTCTGTCCATTGAAGACAATCTCTCGCTTAAGTTAAAATAAAAATTGAAAGCAGCCTCTAGTTTAGCAAACAAGTGCGTCCTGCGATGCTAAGCGCTAACGGGCTATTTGTGCCTTCAGGCTCACGAGGCGGTGATCCGCGGTCAGTATCCGGCTCCCGAGGAGACGCTGCAGTTCCTGTCGGCGTTGCGGCTTCAGTACCTCCTGGGAGACCCAAGCCCGCAGGCCCAGGTGCCGGAAACCCGGCAGGTGTTCCCCATGGCTCGCCTGCGGGCCCGCCTGCACAACTCGGCGCGCACCTTCGCGCCGGGGACGTCGGAGCGCAAGCGCTCCAGCTTCCTGGAGGGAACGCTGCGGCGCAGCCTGCGCGGCGGCTCACTGGGCCGCCGCCGTTCCGACGCCGACGGCGGGCTGGAGGCCTGGATGAGGGAGGAGGCGGACGCCGTCCGCGCCGGCGTGCTGGACAAGTGGAGCAAGCTGCGCGGCGTCTCGCCCGAGCAGGCCATGCGCAAGTACATGGCGCTGGTCCGCGACTGGCCCGGCTACGGCGCCACGCTCTTCAACGTGGAGGTGAGGAATCCCCGCCCGCCCGTCCTTGCCCGACCTCAAGGCCGCGTGGTCCACATCCAAACGCTTGGGCCCTCTTGTGTCCGTTTTGCCAGTGTGGCGACGGCGCCTTCCCGGCGGAGCTTTGGCTGGGCGTGAGCCGCGAAGCCGTCTCGGTGTACAAGCGAGGGGAGGCGTGGCCACTGGAGGTTTTCCCCTACGAGCGCATCCTGTCCTTCGGGGCGCCGCTCGCCAACACCTACAAGATCGCCGTGGACGGACGGGAACTCGTCTTTGAGACGCAAATGGTAAACCACAAATGCCGCACGTCGCGTCGCACGCCGAACAAAACATCGAGCAACAAACAAACAGCCCTAACCCGTGTTGACTCGGGGTGGCAATCTCTGACATGAGTCCCATTCCATATGTATCTCGATACACAAGTTGCCATTTGATTGGAAAAAAAGAAAAGGTTCCGTGCAATTTTCGATTTGATATGATTCATTTCCATATTCAAAACAATATTATAGTTGACATTTGTTGCTTGTAGACAATCAGAAAACACCACAAATTCTTACAGTATCTTCAAATATGTTGAAAAAAACGTCTTCTATATTTTCATATACTGAATCAATTATTTAAATAGACCGCAAAAAAAGTCGTTATTGGCAGTTACAATTGTTTTGTGTTCTACATCAGAGGTCCCCAACCCTGGTCCTCAGGGGCCGCTATCCAGCCTGTTTTCCATGCCTCCCACAGCCAACACAGGTGATTCATATCATCAGCTAATCAGCAATCTCTGGAGAAGGCTGATAACGATCTCCACCTGTGTTGGCTGTGGGAGACATGGAAAACAGGCTGGATACCGGTCCCTGAGGACCAGGGTTGGGGACCTCTGTTCTATATCATTCCTTGATCATTTCACCTTTAAAAAGATGTAAATATTTCACCTTTAAAAAGACACCAACACAATTGAACAAAATATGCGCACAGTGCAAAGTATTTCACAGACATACATTTGAAACATGAAATAAACTTAGCCACCTGATTGAAAAATAAATCGAACACATTTTTACCAATATCCAAAAATTGTTGCCAAAAGAGACCATCCCTTTTTATTAACGATTTTTGTTTTTCTTTTGCCGTCACATTCATTTTTAATTTTGGTTCATGTACAACATTATTATTATTATTATTTTTAAATGTGTTCTGAACCACGATGACCACGGAATCACGTTTGTCAACCGATTTTCGTGTGATGACGTCATTGCGGGCGGGTCTCAATTCTCTTGTCGTCCTCGTTGTATACATTGACAGGAAGCCGCAACAAAGAAATGAGATGCTTGCAAAGCGGCGTGCTTTTCGCTTAGCTTAGCTTAGCTTAGCTGCTGCCGGCGTGTTAGCTTTGGGACATTCCTGTGAAGTTTGAATTTTAAGAGTAACTTAGTTACTTTACTTATGACTTCATTTTTAAAGTAACTTCATTCAATTACAAATAACTTTCAGCAGATGCCGACTACCCCAACCCCGCTTAACATTAAAATTACAGCAAGTTTTTCCAATCATTTATTGGAAGGCGTTTTAACAAGTAATGCGTAAGGATTTTTTTTTTAATTCAAAACAAAATAAATGCAGCCTTTTTGACTTAACCTGTAATAAAAGCGAGCAAGGAGCCCCAACGCGAGCAACATTCCGCTAACGAGCATAAAGTTGCAGTGTCAGGCTTCCTGGCGGAGGTAACAAAGGTGACTGACTCCTCCACTTCCTCTTGCTGTTGTCCAGGTGATGGCCATCGCCAAGCTAATGAAGGCGTACGTGAGCTTGATGGTCAAGAAGCGCTACAGCAACTGCCAGTCGCTCGGCAGCCATTGCGGCGCCTGGCTAGCCCCCTGAACCCGGTCCGGGTCCAGTCCGGTCCCAGACCACATTCCCAGCGGCACCGTTGTTCCACAAGATTGTTGGCGCTTAGCTTGCCAGGCTGCTCCAAATGCAACTTTTAGCTCCACCCACCAAAAAGAGGAGCAGGACCAGATTTGGAAATGAACCTCCGCACCAACAGGGGGCACCACATACTTTTGCAACTTCAAGGAAATAGTTTATTTTCCGCCATTTTGGAAGTTTACGATTAGCACTAACACAGTTTTCTTTGGGCGAAGCGACTTTGACAAGAATGTAAAGAAAAAAAATGTAAATAAGCTGAAACATTTCAAGTTTGTCGTCGATTGTTCCGATTGCCCGACCAAGCAAGGGAAGGCCTTGCAAGTGCCTGAAGAAAAAACAACAAAACACTACGGTTCACGTGTGGTCCGTTTCAACTCTTGAGTTACATTCCATTCAAACTGGGTTGCTATGGAGACGTCGTCAAAGCACTTGTTGCTCCATGGCAACATGCTAATGCTAGCAGTGTTAGCTAGTAGGTGTTGTCGCTTTATAGCAGAATTTCGCAAACTTTTTTGAACCAGGGGAGAATTCTTCTTTTTTTTTTATACAAAGAAGCCCTCAAAATCCAAATGGCTACCCAACATGACTCGTATGTGGACAGGGCGTCGCCCGAACGCAAATAGCGGGAAAAAGACACAATTAAACGCTCATTATAATTACCTTTCAAAAAGTTGGAGATGGCCCATCCGAAAAAAAAAAAACGTCAATCCGTAAGTGCCTGACAGCGAATGTGTGGCTTTCCACGACACCCTCCGAAATAATATCGTCGCAGTTTGAAAAGTGCCTGTTTTGTGTTTAAAAAAATAAAGAATTGGTCAAATGCTGAAAAAAATGCTGTCACAACAGCCGAGGAAATTGTAAAAGTTGGAATGTTTGCGAGAACAAAGATGTCGTGGGTCACGTCGGAATTTTATACGAATCAAGTCTTCCCCCCCCCAAGATAAAATGATTATTAAGGTAGCGTTAGCCTAATAGCATACGTGGCTTTGCCATTTTTGTACTGTGAGAAAAATGTAAGAAATTCCAAAAATCCAGTTGCTTGGATTGAAGCTTTGCAGTTGGAAAAGGAGCCGAATTGCGGCCAATCAGAAGCAAAACAAGACCAAAACGCTTTTTTTTTTGTTTGTTGTTGCATTTTCACTAATATTGTGACAAGTACGTTCAAATCGGCAAAGGACATTCGGCAAATGATAAATAAAGTCATACTTTTTAAAAAAACTTTTTTTCCTCCTAAACTTTAGACTGTCAGTGTTCCATTATGTGATTGCTCAATGTTTTGGACATCAAAATTCTTTCTTCGTAAATATTTGAAAACAAACTAAAAGTGAAATACAACTCAACAATGGTGTAAATGCCACGAAGGAGGCGGGACTTCCGACTTCCTGGTTTTCACACATCAGCTTTGTTTGCGTTTCCTGTTTGCAGGCGTGGGCCGCGTCCCATTTCGTGCGCTTCCGCCTTTGCGCCCCTCGGTTGCGCTTTCCTGCCGACGCTCGCGAGTGTGTCGTGTTTCTGTCTCAGTTGTCCCAAACATTTCAGAAAGTTGAGACGCGGTCGGGGGCGCAGGGGTGCGAGTGTTGGAACGCGGCCATCAGTGGTCCGGAAACCACGCTGATGTGTGAAACCCCGAAGTCTGTGGCATCGACCCCATACTTCAAGAGGAAATGTAAGGAAACATTTTGAATTGATTGGCGAGTACGTTCAAACGTATTTAAAAATGTTTAAACGAACTTACAAATACGTTCAAAGTCGCGAGTACGTTTGAACGTATTTGGAGGCTAAATGCTACAAACGTACCACATTGTCCAATAATGCTACGGGTCATTGCATTCTGGGGGAAAAAAAATCTGAATCTAAATCATACACTGCCGACATAATAATAATAAATCATAAAAGTTATGAAATTCTTTTTTCTTTTTCTTTTACTTATTGGTATCCTGTGGGCCAAATGCTTAAAAGGGTGTTTTTTGTGCCCAAATCATATCCATGTAAGCCTCCCACACTAACAAATATGTTGAAATGTATTTGCGAGTACATTGGAACATATTTCAAACATTGGAACGTGAAAATGTTGACTCCACTTTGGCAAGTAGCACACTTCCGTAGAAATGTACTGCAAACAACAACATTTGTTTATTTGCATTTTCAGCATGTAATTATTTTATGTTCCACTAGAGGGAGGCATTTGACGGTACTCAACACCTTGTTGCGACTTGCTGGATTAGTAGCTTCTTTAAACTTTCAACATTTTTCCCCCAAAAATGCCGGATTGGCCTCATGTGCTTGTAGTCACATGTTCAAATTGGCTAAGATGAATATTTGGTTTGTTTTTGCTGAAATTGTTTCAAAGGTTCAATGAAGGATTCCACCTAACAAAACTTGATTTTCAATTTTGTGGGCCCCAAGTTTGAGAAGCGCGTGTTTAAGTGGACAAGACAGCCCATGCAAAATGCTTGTTGTTGAAATCTGCTCTTTTTTTAAAAAATTTTTTTTGGACTTGAAGAGCTTTTCCCAAAAATTGAGCCATGTGAAAAGATTCCGCCAACACGTCAACGGGCGGCGGCTCCATCCAAAGACGCACGCGCGCGCGCGCACACACACACACACACACACACACACAGTGCCTTCTTTGCTGTACATGTTTTTGATGTCTTTGTGCAATGTTTATCCAAATCTCGATTCTCTGATGATGGTTGTACATTTTCTTGCTGTTTTCATTGTTATGCTCTTTCGGGACCATTTTGACAATAAACATTCTTCTTCTGAATTTTTATTTTTTTTTCCACTTCATTTCTGCACAAGCCCCGATTGATAACCTTTTGATTTAACTTCCTCAGTGTGTGTTTTGTTTTCAAAGCAAGTCACTCAGAATCAAAGTTATTTTAGTTCATGAAAAATAACAACAAAATTTCAAAAAATAATTTCTTTCATGTAATAAAATAAAATGAAATGCTTTTTTAAAAAACGAAAATGAACTGAAACTACATTTTATGTTTACAAAACTAACTAAAATTATAGTAATAGCGAAAATGTCCTTTGTTTTAGTCTTTAGTAATTAATTTAATACATGAGCCTTTGGGGATGATTTTAAAGCATATTTATTTCAAAATGAACCAAAATAAAGACGTTTGAAAGTGTGTACACTGTTTTCAATTTACCATGGTGCTTATTAAATATATAAGTTAAAAAATAAGCATAATACGGTAATTAAAAAAATAAAACTAATACTGAAACTAAACTAAATCTACGCCTTTTTTTTAAAACTGAAACTATTAAAAACTCAAACTGGAAACTAAATTTATAGAACCAAACTCAAAACGAATTAAAAACTAACTCAAATGAAAATTCCAAAACTATAATAAGGCTGCTCAGAATCCAAAAAAATGACACGAGGAGTAGATTTTGCTAACGTTTCTTTCTTTCTCTGGAGTTCAAGAAAAGTCCACGAATGGGACCCGG
The DNA here is from genome assembly GCF_051991255.1 of Vanacampus margaritifer. Classification (NCBI taxonomy): domain Eukaryota; kingdom Metazoa; phylum Chordata; class Actinopteri; order Syngnathiformes; family Syngnathidae; genus Vanacampus; species Vanacampus margaritifer. The sequence continues at coordinate 613,964 of NC_135433.1, forward strand.
GCCGCTTTTTTTTACTCCCTCTCTACTTGAAAGTGTATCTTCAGCGAAGGTGTGATGGACGTGACAGCTTTCGCTCTCAGGACAGCGACTGACTGACTGACTGACTGACTGACTGACTGACTGACTGACTGACTGACTGACTGACTGACTGACTGACTGACTGACTGACTGACTGACTGACTGACTGACTGACTGACTGACTGACTGACTGACTGACTGACTGACTGACTGACTGACTGACTGACTGACTGACTGACTGACTGACTGACTGACTGACTGACTGACTGACTGACTGACTGACTGCCTGACTGACTGACTGACTGACTGACTGACTGACTGACTGACTGACTGACTGACTGACTGACTGACTGCCTGCCTGCCTGCCTCGGCTGTCAGGACAGAAAAAAGATTGCAATTGTATGCAAAAGACAATTCAACTTGCAGTTCTCATGACTTTGTCTCAGTTTGATGCTCTTTTAAAGGACATGGAAATTAAGTCGGGACGCCCTTGAAAAAGACATCTGTGCATTTTCCTGTTTAAATCTGAAATCAATGGTCTTCATCCTCGCGAACACTCGAACCCGTGAACCGGTAGACAAGCTTCCCATGCCTTCGGGTACAAGTTATACAATTGCAACACTGATTGTAATGCTGATAAATAATATTTCAATGCATAATTTGATGCACTTTGCACCATTCAGCTGTACTCGTTGAAGATTACAGATTGACTTGAGAGAACCGATTAGCAGTCAATGTGCTGAAATCAACAACAATGCACACCGATTCCATCGAGTTCACCTGAATTTTGCAAAGTGCATCAAATTATGCTTGGAAATGATAGAAATCGGATTAAATATTATTTATCGACATTACAATAGAATACAGGACACTACTGCATAGTTTCAATCCACAAGCAGTTAAATGCATTAAACCTCCTTAAATGGACTTTATATTGGCGTTAGGGCTCATTTTATTATTTGTTGAGTATAAGTATGTCATTGTTGATCATTTACGTTTTTATGATGTAGTGCCGAAGGCTAGGATGCTGCTGAAATAAGTTTCATTGTGTACACAATAACCAAGTTTTATTCTATTAAATTGTTTTTGTTTTATTTATTGTTTCATTTATGGTGCAGTCTGCACGGTAGATTTGTTCCGCACTCCGTAGCAGTAGGTGGCGGTAATGTGCCCGAACGCTATTTGCCAACCTTCAATTCTAGACGACGCGAAGAAGAAGCAGAAGAAGACGGAAAAGAAGACACCGAAACGGTTCTCCAGTTTTTATTATTATTTTGTAGATTTAATGGTTTCTCCGGAACAAGTCAACAAATTGGCGTCGATTCTTGTCACGCGGTCACTTTTGACCGCTTACGTGTTCATGTCGTGTGGCGAAATATCAAACCTGACTAATATTAGCCAAGCGGCTAGTTAGTTAGCTTCCCGTTGCTTGACAACGGCCGGCAAAACAAACCCGGTTAGCTTAGCCGCATGCTAACGGCTCTCATCTCCTCTAACAAAAGCAAGAGAAACCACGAAAAGAGACGGACAGGCTGGCGAGATGGCGGAGGACGGTCGTCGCGGGTGGGACGAGGACGAACGCGGTCCGGGAGCGCCTCATCTCGGCTTCGTGCTCATGGAGTCGCTGGTGGACAAGCTGAAAATGTTAAACTGCGACCAGGAGCTGCTGGAAAAGCACAACATGAAGCCTCTCTCCAGGCACGTCACACGCCAACAACATTTTACATTAGTGGCTACAACTCAAATGTACTCAAGCTGTGATTTTGGGAGTGGATATTTTTGCCGTGACCGGCAATTCTCCTGCCTTATTTTGCCGTGAACGGCTCGGATTGGAGCGAGTCACGCACTGTGCCTGCTTCCTGCCTCGCTTCCTGCCTCGCTTCCCTCACATAGTGTCGTTGCACACGTTGATTTTGTTTTGCCGCCTAAAATAGGCTTCAACTGGCCTTCAGAGGCTGTTGACATGAAAAGTACGAACAAAAACAAAAAAGACGTCGATAGTTGGACGTCTTTTGCCAACCTTTTTGCCCACAAGTGCGTGGTCGCAGGATTGAATCCTGCTTGATACTTTTATGTCCTACCACATTTTTTGACAGCTATCTTTAATATGCTTGTGAGGGTTATTTTCGGCTGGTAACGCCCACAACAGCCACTCTTGGGTGGCAAAACAAAATGAAACATTGATGAAAAGACACAAGGGTGTGACGTCAAGGCAAGAACCACGCCCAGTGCGGCGATTGACCAATCACTGCCGTTATCGCGGGAAAAGAAGGCTAGCGGGAGCATTTGGGATCGAAAGGAAAAACATTCGTCTCTCCAAGTGACACTGTAATGTTAAGTGGAGATACAATTTGTAATCTTTTGCCAAAAAATTGGAGATGAGACATCTTGGTGAAAAAGCTCCTTGCAAGGATGATTTATTACAGAGATCTCCGGTCACACAGTTGAATATCACGTAAAGAGTGCCATCCAAGAGTGCGCGCTCCCCCCCCCCCCGAGAGACAGCTCTTTATTACAATCCCAGTTTGTACAGAAAAACGCCTCTTCTCCTCCCCTTTGAATTAGACAACAGACTCACAATATGTTATGTTGATCTGCACCTGTTCATTTTTTAGACATAACAGATTCTCAGTGTGCCAGTTTCTCAAAACAGAATATGTTCTCAGTAAACAGATTGAACTTGACAGCTCCTATAGTAGTGGGAACAGCGTGTGTGTGTGTGTGTGTGTGTGTGTGTGTGTGTGTGTGTGTGTGTGTGTGTGTGTGTGTGTGTGTGTGTGTGTGTGTGTGTGTGTGTGTGTGTGTGTGTGTGTGTGTGTGTGTGTGTGTGTGTGTGTGTGTGTGTGTGCGTGCGTGCGTGCGTGCGTGCGCGCGCTCTCTCAGGCAAGACACTGGAAAGGGAATTGAGACAAAAACAAGATAATGGATAGGTTAAGGTCGAGTTATATTGAGTTTAACATTATTTCACCTGCAAAATATAAAATAAAGAAGTAAAAATGTTAATAATGTTACATGAGCAATATTGAAATAAAGAAGCGAATAAGGCCTGAATATGAATCAAAAACACAATGAAAGTTTTATCTTAAAATTGTCATTCTGCAAGAATAAAAGATCATTTAACAAGAATAAAGTTTTCCATGGTGAGCAGAGACTATCGCCACTTTTTCAAGTTAAAAGGGTGTCATTCATTTACTCCACTGGTGTGCAGGAAGACATTAACTCATTCACTGCCATTGACGGTGATGGATTACATTCATTTTGTAATCTTTTGCGTGTTCAAATAAATCATCAATGAGATCGAGGAAAAAGTTCTTGCAAGATTTTATTTGAGAAGCTTCTAAAAGACACATAATTAGTCTCACTCAAGAAAATGATCCGAGTTCCAAGTGTGTGTGTTTTTAAGAGTGAATGTTCAGCATCTTTATAGTAAAGGTTCTACGTTGTGTGGCTTGGAGATTTAGAATTGACTATCTGATGAGCAGAAACTCTGACGGTATTTTAAACAAACCCTGCCGATATTTCAACAGAAACCTTTTAACACATTCCGTTCTCACGGAAAGAGAGAGAAGACGGAGTTCAAACAAAGTTGAAAGAAATCATTGTCACACCCTTCTACATCTACTAATTGAATTAACATAGTAATATCTATATCTACATATGTATAACTAAATTCAAAACAGTTAAAAAATCAATTGAAACTAAATGTCAACAACGGCTATAAACGTCACAAATTCATTTGAACTATTTCTATTAGTTTAACATTTTTCCCCCCACTTTTGTTAACAAGAGTATGAAAACCTAGAATTTTTGAAATGATTATTTATGGCAGTAAATGAGTTAAACACAGGAATGTGACATGACATGAATAGATGATGATATCGTCTTTGTTGTCATTTTACTTGAACAATGAGATTTAAGTGTCTCCTTTTAGTGCAGCATATTTTGTATGTAAAATAGATGAAAAACAAAAAACTATTTTGAAGTGTTGAGTGTAAAATGAAACCAACTTTCTCAAATTGTTTGATTTAATCCAGTAACAAATCGCTTTCAATTTGGCACGGTATGAAAACCCTGAGCAAAAATTACAGGCAGTTCTAAAAGGACCTTTTTGCAATATTTGGGTTAATAAAAGCATCTTTTCCTAAGCTAACCTTGCGTACGTTTGTGATGCATGTTGTTGCTGTTGCAGACATTATTTTGTGTCCAGCCCTTACCTGGCGGCCAACCCGGGCGAGCAGTTTTACGTGTTCACCATCATGGCCGCATGGCTCATCAACCTCGCGGGCAGAAGCTTCGGCAGACCTCAGGAGGACGACGAGCCCGCCGCCATCGTCGCCAACGTCCTGGCCGAGCTGCGGGCGCTCGTAAAGCTTCTGCTTTTTGTGTCGGAAGCCGGCGCAAAGCGACGCCGGCGTCCTCATTGTCTGTTTTGTGTGCGTTTAGGGCGCCAAGGTGGACTTCCCGCCGTCCAAGCTGAAGTCGGGTTCGGGCGAGCACGTGTGCTTGGTGTTGAACACGCTGGCTGAACACGCGCTCAAGAGGCGAGGATTCTCCTTTCAAAGGTGCTCACTTGTCACTCACGCGTTCATTCAGCCGACGTTGTGCTGCTCCGGCTGCTGTGCGCACCGCGGCCACCAGGGGGCAGCGCAGTTAACAAGAGGAGGACAACCTAGAGAGAAAGAAAAATATATTGTTTGTTTTTGGCTTTTATTCCTTTTTGAAGTAAATCGTCTGCATGCCACAAAAAAAAACTACAAATGATTATTATTATTAGGGCTGCATCGATCCAAATTTTTGGTATTCAGATATACTGAAAATTCTAGCGAATAATCGGGTACTTGGAAAGAAATAATATTAATTACACAATAAAAAAAATATTCTTGATGAGTTTAAGAACAATTATAAATACAGAAGACAAAAAGCACATTTTCTTATTTTGGTCTATGCAACGATAAGTGACGTCAGAACCGCTGCAGCGATTTGGGGGAACTTTAGCGCTGCTAACTAGCGCGGTTAGCTTGCTGCTGCTAGCTGGCAGCCTCCGTTAAACGCCGGCAATGTCAGCGCATTTATGGTCTGACTGCTCTTAACAAGCTTGAAGGTGATTTCAGGACCAAGTTTTGTTAGCGCCGCCCGTCGCAAGTATGTTTTGGCCGCCATGTTTACTTCCAACTCTGCGTTCCACTCGTTGGCCCGAGTCTGTCGATCTCAGAGCCCTGCTGGGCTCGTATTCAATCAGCAGTTCTGGAATATATTCAGGACCCAAACCATTCAGGGATTTATTGACCACTAGCAGAATTTTCAAATCGATTCTACAGCTTAAATGATTACTTTGAATCAAATCGAATTCATTGACAGATGAATCCATGATTCAAATAATGGAATGCATTTGATGGGTTTGAATGTCACCGTTACGTGTTTGAGTTGATGTGCGCGAGTTCACATGACCGTCGCCTGCCGTTCATTTCAGACCAAACTACCCAACGGAAACCAACGAAGAAGAATCGGTGACGGACGACCACGCAGAACTCTCGCTCAACGATGCGGACCGCGTCGCCGTACGTCGTCTCCTCTTCATCCTGGTCTTCCTCCGCCAGCTTCTTCCTGATTCCTCACGTTGGACGTTTGCATGTGTCCAGCAGGAGGACGATGAAGATGAGGACAACCTGGTGGACTTGGAGACGCTGACCCTGCAGAGCACGCTGAAAGTGAGCCATCGGCGCCGGTCATTCGCGCGGCGTCTCCGGTCAGGAGGTTTGAAGCGAGCGACTGGCGTTCCTCCCTCAGGAAGCGGCGGCGGCGTCCAAGCCCGATGACATCCTGCGCTCCACGGTGGACGTGGCGGAGTGGAACTTGGAGGTGGAAAGAGTCCTGCCCCTCCTCAAAGTCACCATCAGGGCCGACAACAAGGTACGGCGCGCACATGGGAGAAGCCAAGCCACTGGCGGCCATCTTACGTTGCCAGTGCCACTCATTAAGGCCTCCTAACTTGAATACACCCCCCCCCCCCACACTGATAAGTGTTTTCAGCTAAATAAATAAGAGAAGTTGTCAGTAAAAAGGGCAATGTAAGATGGCTGCCTTCTGACTTCGGAAAAAGGCTCCATTGACAGTCCCGTCGTACGAGCAAGTCTGCTAACCGGCAGCGCCGCTCGTTTACTTGTCGAAGCATCGTCTGGAAGTGACTTTGAATAGTGTTGATCTCAAATAACGTCACGTTTTCCTCATTAATATGCATGAGTGGGACAAAAGAAGACATCGTTTTGGAAGTAGGGAAGGCTACCTTTCATATTTCAACCGCTACTGTTCCAATAATCGGAACCTGGGAATCGATACTGGTACTCAACGGTACCAATTTTCCATACTTTTGTACTCCGCCTCTTTTTTCTCAAAATACACAATCGAAGAAAAATAACAATTTCACAATAAAGTTCCCCAATTTGACAAATGTTCCTCGTTTATTGTTTGAATTATTATGTTATGTCTTTGTACGCAAGTCAGTGGTGCGTATTTATATTTGCTGATCGGCGTCTGCTGTGATTTGTGCAGGACTGGCGGGCCCACGTGGACCAGATGCACCAGCACCAGAACGGCATCAAGACTTCGCTCCGTGAGGCCAAGGTGCGTTCACTGACCGACAGACCGTTTGGAATTGATGACAATCGCTCCCACTGCGTTTGGCCCGTGCCGAACCTACGATCTCTCGTCCGACCACGCCCCTTTGCCCATATTTGAAAAAGTCTCGAATTTGAATATCTGGGTCTTAAATGTCATGCTGTAGGCAACTTGTCCGTGGAGAAGCAGCAGGATATGTTCGGAGAAGTGCAGACCAAAAACTACAATTTCATACAAATTGCTGTACATGGAGTCAAAATGAGTCCTGGAATAAAGAGAGGTCAAACAAAAATAACACCAAATAAATGAGTACTTATCTTAAGTGGGTCAAATAACACAAGAAGTTCAATGAACTCAATAAATGACTCATAAAATACAGCAGGCACCTTAAAACATTGAAAGAGTTGCAGCCATTATTTGGGTTGCCGCTTATGAGAAATTGAGACTGAGAGTTGTAATGTCTTTAGCAACCTCTGGGGGGCGCCGCGTTGACTTTGCTTGTATGGAGGAGCGAAATAAACCATCAAAATCCTCAGTTGAAGAAAAGTCCGTCGGAGGCGATCCGGGCTGTCGGCGCACGCGCAGCTGGGATGCGGCGCTGGAGGCTGATGGTGATGGCGGACGCGCGGCGTGGAGGCCGCCGGGGGAGGTCCTTGGCTGCTGCACGTCCCGCTTGGTGGTCACGTGCTTGTCCTTGCGTGACGCGGGTTTGGGCCGTGTTCGGCGACGGCGTCTCTCGGTGAAGAGGAAGAGGCCAAGTTCCTTCGTGCGCCGGCTTTGAAACTGTCAGTAGTAGTCCCGCCTCTTCTGTGCGCGTGAAGCAGACTTTTGGGAGAGCATTTGATGGTTTTTGATCAGAATTGACGAGCCAGATGCTTCATTTCAAACATGACCGCAATCATAAAGCGCTTGAATCCGTTGAAGCTTACACATTTCGTGGATTTGCGACGGACACGATTGGTGACCTGCTGTCGGTGTCCTCAGGGCTACCTGGACAAGCTGGAGGAGGACATCAGCAGGACGCTGGAGAAGGTGTCCAGCCGAGAGAAGTACGTCAACAAGCAGCTGGAAGGCGTCATCGGCGAACATCGCGCCGTCCAGGCCAAACTCAGCGAGGTCTGACCCCGCCCCTGCCGCCATCCTCCTTCTCGCGCGGCCTCTCGCCTTCAAATTTGCCGCCTTCGACACCGCACCCGCCGCATTAAGCGTTATCGGTGCCGATATTCGCCATTTTGACAAATATTGGTATCAACCCTTTTTAAAACAATTGACGGACAATAAACGATCGTTTTGGGTCCCTGGGAACGCTCTGCACCTTTTGTGAAGAGAAGTCAAAAATTCATTTCAGGTATTTCAAAATTTTGGAAAACTTTATTGACTGGAGATGTTAATGCACAGCTATTTATTTAAGTTTTCATTTAAGTTGTTAAAGATGTGCTGATGACCCTGCAAACTCCCTAAACTTTTTGTTGGAGTTTTAAAACAAATATGTGTATTTTATAATTAAAGAATAAAAAAATGAACATTTTGCAAATCTGTTCAATAAATTCAAGAAAAAAATCACGCTAATATTTGTTTCCCTTTTACTGACAATGAATATCGGCTCCAAATATCGGTCATCGGCCTAATTATTATTGATACGCACAATAATACGAATATTATTATTGATATATATGATACGCGTCGCTCACCTCAAGTTTTTCTTCTTCCTCTCGTCGCCCTCCGCCAGGTCAGGGAGCGCTACCAACACGCCAGCGGGGGCGTGGCCCAGAGGACGCGACTCCTGGCTGAGGTCAGTGAACACCTTGGCTTTCTGTCACCGATTGGATGCCAGGGTTTTTCCTGTGTACAAAATTCAGAGGCGGCCACCTCCACCTTATTTGCTTGCCATCTCCAGCCTAAGTGTCTGATAACGAATGAATGCTTTAATCGTCATATTCTTATTGCGACTACTATTCTTATTATTGAAACATGGACATATTAAATGTTGCCGGTAAAAAAATTTTTTAAAAAGCATTTACAGAATGAATGCACGTCATGGCGCATGGTCAGGATTAGGGATGTTTGATACCACTTTCTTCCCGTCTGATACGTGACTCTTGCGTAGTCAGTGGTCACCGCTACCGATACCAAATACCGATACCACTAGTAAATAAAATTCCCCTCCCATAAATGACGGATGATTTTCAAGAATGACCTTATATATCCCAATATATTATTTTCCCTTAAAATGGTATGAAGTTCATGGCAACTTTGCATTCATCAAATTTTCTAATATCTTGGCGGCCCATAATGGTATCAGTCACCGCCGTGAGTACCGATACCTTAAAATAAGACTGTTATTGGCACCGACACCGATACCTGCTATCGGTAGTCACCCATCATAGTCAGGATGATGCCACCTCTGCCTTAAATTGAGCCAGGAAAAAGCCTAACTTGTCAGGACTTGTTGTGGTCCAGTCCTTGTAGGACTCGTGGCATGAAGGTTCCATCTTTATGTGAAAGGATCACTGATTGAAGTTCAGTTCAGTTCAGTATTGAACTTTTACATTTTGAATCATTTTGGAATGTTTGTTTTCAAACATTTAAATCAAGTTTTGTGACTCGGTTCAAATGTTTTGAATGGAATTATGTAGGGATGCACAATAATGCTATTTTCCACCCGTACCGATAAAACAGTCATTTAGAAAGTGCCGATGTCGATAACCGATAAGTAAGCCCATAATTGTTTGTAAAGTTCACTTGAATGCAAATATATTTTCGAGTCCTACTACTGTATATGATCTGGTTTATCCGTATGACGTCAAATTGGCCGATAATTCTCGACCGCCAATATTATCGTTGCACGTTATAATCAAAGTGTTAGATGACCTGTTTTTGTAATCTTTTGCGTGTTCAAATAAATCAGAGTTGAGATGTCGTGAAGAGGGTCCTTGCGAGATTTTTTTAATCAGAAAGTTTCTGATGGCACAAGGGACTTTCACCAAGCCATGTTTCTGTCCAAATGTGTGTCGTCTCTCTCAGACACAGGACTTTTATTAGAAAAAAACAATGATTCCCAGGAAACCGCCTCTCCCCTCCCAGTATGCTAGCTCGTCCTTGAACTTTCAAAAACCGGATTTCTAAGGAACAGAAACTAGACTTCTTACATAAATAAAATAAACTTATTAACTTTCTAATTTCTGGGAAAAGAGAACAGATAACAAAGGGGACAAAAGCGTTACTCATCAAGCTATATTAAGTTAACATAGTTATATGTACATCTACACAGCTATAACTAAATTCAAAACAGGTAAAATATCAAATGAAATAGTAAAATATTAACAATAGTATATAAAAGATGTTGCCAATGCGAAGAAACATGCAGAGCTTGATTCTATCATTGCCATCACTACGACTCCGTTTCCTCCTCAAAACCACTTCATCGCTCTGAAAAACATACTTTTGTACACTTTGAATGAAGAGAGTATGATGAGAAATCTTCATTTTGTAATTCTACTCATTAAAAGACGTGTTTAGTGTCCAAAAATGCAGGAGGAAGACACGTCCGTCACGTCCTGACCTCCAAAATAAAAGTCACTATACAGCTGAGCTGTCAAGACACTTTTATTGTGACGAGGTCCGACAACAACAACAGTGTCAGAGTCGGTCACCGCACGACGTCTCGTAAGCCTCCAAACGAATAAATGAATTGTAAACAAACGCATTTGACGTACAAAAACGTCAACTACGAAACGCCGCTTGTCACCAATCAGGTGGAATCGGACAAATTCCCACGGCACGCCACACACTATCTACTGCTTTACAGAGAGGGGGGGGGGGGGTTATGAGATCTGAAGGATTGGGGGGGGTAGCTTGAGGTCATGTGCCGGTGTTTAGAGAAGGGCGGGGCTTGGGTGAGACCGTAAGCAGACCTGCAAATGTGGGTGGCGTTTTTTGACTTCAGAGAGAGAGGGGGGGGGGGGTCTGTTTTTTGGGTGGTCGTCGTAAAAGGCTGAGAAAAAAGAATTGTTGACGTCATCAGGCTTAAGAGCGTCAAAAAAGTGACGTTACAGAGAAGAAGATGTTTCAAATAGAACCGACGCGACTCACAGATGCGTTGTTTCAAAAAAGAAACGTTTCTTTACAAACAGCTTGAGAATGAGCATTTGTTTTATGGCGTGAAATCAAATTGTTTTGGTGAAGTCAATAAAGTCGCTTACCGTTGCACAAACGAAAGTCGGGAGTGAAAATGTACGAGTATGCGTAAAAAATGTCAACATCAGGCCATATATTGGCGGGACGGTTCGAACGGCGAGGGTGTGTCGGAAGCACCAGGAGGAGAATTTCTTTTTTATTTGGGCTGCTCGATGTAGAAGCTGGCGACTAGAATGTGTTAAGTTGCTTTGTCTTTTGAACCCTGGAGAACCCAAGAACCCTTTTCGTCTTTGCAAAATGATGAATTCTACATGAAATCACTGCTATAAGTTCACTGAACACCAAAATATGTTTTTTCAATTTGAACTCTTTTTTTTTTTAACTAGCTCAGAGTTGCTAATTTATCAAAATATATAATATATAAAACATACTCCGAGGCATTCTGCAACATGATATGAAATAGATGAACAAAAAAAACAAACACATCTGATGGTTTGCTGAGAAGATGGTTTTGTTTGGATTGATTTCCAGCTCAACAAAACAGCATGTTTGTTGCCAGCCATCTTGTCACCACCACTCGGGCTAATGTAAGTGCAATATTCAGCCACTAGATTGCCCCATGCAGGGGTCAGAAGTGGCACTCCGGACTTTTGAAGTTCAATTTGTAAAAAAAAAAAAAGGTCTTTGTTATTTGAGTAGCAGGATTTATAGGGGCCAAATTTGACCCCGTGGGTTCTCCAGGGTTAAATAAGGTCCGATATCAATTCAATGCCGAATGATGAACAAAACCTTCCTCTAACATCTGCATGCGTGTTTGCGTACGTACACATGTGTAAGGTCTGGCAGGAAATGAAGATGTGGGTTGGTCTTTTCCAAAAAAATCCCGAGGAGGAGGCGCTGATGTCACTTACTGTCATTCCGATTCAGATGCTGTACCGTATTGGAGTCAAAGTTCTGTGTTTACAATCAAAACCTTTGGATTGAAGAGCCAATCCGATCTGTTGTTGAGTTTGACCCGAGAGGCCACGAGTTGCATGTTTTTCTCTGCCGATTGTCGCCTCCGATGTCATACGAATAATCATGAGCGCTTTTCTCGACACTCAAAGACGCTTTACAATGGAACAGATACATGATTGCTGCACTCGTACATGAGCTACTTAGGCCGCCCGCCCGTTTGGGAAAGGCCGGTTGGCGGAAGGAAGCGCGGCTGCCGGTGCGCCTTTTTTTTTTTTTTTTTTGGAACCCTGATCTCTCGCTGTTTTATTACTGAACGGAATTGTTGCCTTTCTGAAGAGGCAGCCGCTCTTTTATTTTGCTTGATATTTATTTGCGTTTGTCCCCTTTCAGCTGAGCGAAGAGTTGGAGAAGGTGAAGCAGGAGATGGAGGAGCGAGGCAGCAGCATGTCGGACGGAGGTGAGCAAATGTGGGCGGGGCCGCCCTTTTGCTTTTTGTGCCTTTTTGTGACGCCAGCGAGCGTGTGTCCAGCAACGGTGGTGAAGATCAAGCAGAGCGCCGGCAAGCTCAAGCAGGAGATCGTGCGCATGGACGTGCGCGCCGGCGTGGTGGCGCACATGCTCCTGCACGCCAAACTCAAGCGCAAGTCCAGCATCAGCTTGCGCATGCACGCCGCCGTCTGAGCCGCGCCCAGCGCGTCTTCCGCATTCTCTCACTATTGCCGATCCATATTTTCACAGCTTTGACTGCATTTGCGCTCACGAATGGCAAAGCCGCATTTCAAAACATGGAAATGTCGATGTTTACATCTTTCCTAAGATCTTATTATTTGGAAAATATCTTCAAAATGGCAATCTTTGTCAACAATGCAGCATCAGTACGCCCATTTTTTTTGTGCTTTATGTCAAATCAGAGAAGGTAAGTTCATTTAGAATATGAAAACAATTTCACGTGTAAATCAAAACACAAGATTGTATTTAAAAATACGAATATTAAAATATCCATTTTGAGAGTAAGAGCAAAAAAAATGGGGTTCTGTGTTTCCATATCAATCGACCATCTTGAGACTGAGAGGCGCCACGGGCGAGGGCTTGGGGGCTGTTTCCTGCGCAAGGGGAGGGGCTTTATGGAATGCTGGAAGTATAATGGCGAGTGCAAGTTGGAGGAGCCGGACACACAGGGGGAATCAAAATGGCGTTTGGCTGTAGCGCTTGTCTGTGTCTCAGAAATTTCTGAAAATAAATCCTTCCAAGGATTCATCGATCTCAAGTCAGATTCTGAAAATCAACATTACGAACACGCGGAAAACATAAGGATCGTTTTTCCAACAGAGCTAAATCAAATCTAATTCTAACTTCTAATCTAATTGCTGGTCCCTGTTAAACAAACGAATACAATGAAATGAAAATGAACAAGTCTCTCATTTCTTGGTATGAACAAAAAGGTCACCGCATTTGCATCTGCATGGAGACAGAAAACCTGTGCCAGTGCAAATTGTGCAGATGTGTGAATATGAACAATTGTAAACAAACATATTCAGAAGTGTGTCACTTTTAGACAGCCCTACCTTTAGCATACATTGCATTATTTCAATGGTATTGTTTTGAATAAGTAACCCCGGGATCATCATGTTGTCGTAATTAGGAAATGAAATCGGGGGAGACAGGAAAAAAAAGTTCATTCTGTTTGGAAGGAGGAGCACCAAACCACAAACCGCTGCTCAATTGAGAATTTCTGAACGTAACATGATTTTTTTCTCTTGCTTTTGTTTTGTGTTGAATTGTTGACCATCCTGGTAACATCTTCAATATAAACATCTCAAATGAAATCTTCAGTCACCACAAAATGTGCAAATACTTCTTCAAGTGCTTCAATTGCTCCAGCCAGGAAGTCTGCCTCCGTTTACACATCAATCTTTATCTGATCTCCTGTTTTCTATCTTGTGACTGCTTGGGGGCGGCAGAGGGAGGGACAGTAAAGGAAGACGAGAAAGAGGAGGGGGCGCGGCTGAGGATTGGTGGAAGCGAAAAGGGAGGGGCTTTTGTGGGATGACTGAAGGATATTAGTGTTTTGCACCTTGGAGGAGGGGACACAGATGGGGAAGAACAATGGCGGCGTCTGTCCGTCTCAAAAGCTTTTGAAAATAAATCCTTCGAAGGAAGCCTGATTTCACCGATCTCATTGTCTGATTCTGATCATCAACATTATGAACACGCGGGAAAAAAGGAACGTTTTCCAACAACATCTAACATGAAACAATTATAACTTATATATTTAGTCTGTCTACTTTATTATTTTTTTTTTTTTGCCAATGATATTTCCCTCGTCTTATTGATAGCAGCAGTATTGCCTTTTTTTGTGAGTCTTGAATTCCTCATACGGCTCCATCAATAACGTTTGTTCTGTTTGTGAGAAGAATACTGTTCTCGTCTTGGATGGATGCACAAACGGCTCTTCTGGACATCAAATAAAACATTTCAAATGTGTGAGTGGAATTTTACTGGTGACCCAGGGCAAATCAGGACACTGATGAAAGTTGTTATGTTCAACTGTTGTGTAACTGCGATCATATGTTCCCTTGAAAACTGCAAATAACAGGATAGGAGCGGCTTGGGACGTGGTGCGCTTTGACGCACAACGGGATTGAAGAGGAATAAGGGAATTTTGTCCTCTTTCGTGTTCCAAAAATGAGGATAGGTTTGATGCAAGAAGAATACACCTTTGCAAAAATGATTTTTAATCAATCAGAGATCTCTGGGACATACAACAGCTTCCGATTTCATCACTTAAAAAAACGTGGGATTGCAGAGCGTCAAATGTGACTCTTCCGGGTGGTGGGCGACTTTTATAATTTTAGGACCTCCCCTCTCCTATTTGTAGACAAAACATACCTCTGAGTAGTTTTCCAGAGCAGGTGGCATAAACAAGGTCAGATTTCGGTGTGTGTGTTCGGGACTAAATATGTTATACAGTTGAAGGATCTAATTTTCCCCATAACAACATCTCACAAACAAGTTGAACCAAATTTATGGTGGCCGTGACTGATGAAGAAAGTAAAGTGTGTGTGTGTTTTTGAGACAAATTCTGGTTCAAGGGCTAAATGTGTTTTCGCACAAAGTGCTGAGAAGGAACTTTTTAGACTAAATAGTTTGTCCCAGCTTAAGGCCAGGCCATACGAGGTCAACATCATGTGCTCTGCTCAGGACACAAAACATTTCGACAAGGTTAATATGAAAAATTTAAATGTTCATGATGTGTAACAATAGTTGATATATGAAATTAGGTATTAAAAATGTTATAATATCTTTCAGTCCGCCCTTTGGGCTTTTAAACAAAGCCCAACAACTAAATATTTAATCATTGAATGAATCAATTACGATTATTTGGCAGGTGCAACATAGGAAGAAGAAAATAAAAGCATTCTTTTTAGCAGGAGAGGAGGTCCATCATTTGTCAAACAGTGTGATTCATTAAAAGATTTTTTTGTTTTTGTGTTTTTTCCTTTTTTTCCCGCAAAATAAGCATATCATATGAATCGTTATGAATCATGATTACACGATTCAATTGTGCAGAAACCCCTCGTAACGTTACGTACCAATCTCTGGTAATATATCCTCATCTGCGCATTCATCTTTCTGTTGTCTGTCAGCTGAACAGATCTGTCCATGAATATCCATATTCAATCATCCAAGGACCTCGCCATTGATCACAAAACGGCGTATTTACTCCGCTTATTGCCAACCTGACTTACACGAGTTGAGCAAATATATCTTATATCTTGTCTAAGAATATCAATAACCAATTATTCAAAAGACCTTGGCATTGATCTTAAAACGGCGTATTAAATCCGTTTTATGTCAATCCGATTTACACAAGTTGAGAGTCCCGAGGACATAACAACAGTCGTACCTCCTGCTGCGTCTTTTCGGCGACTTCATAACCTCAACTTTAACACATACAAAAGTTGAGCCAGTCCCGATTACATAGTCAGCAGTCGTACTTCCTGCTGCGTCTATTCGGCGACTTACTTTATTCAAGGTCCATTTCTAATCACCCAAGAATCTACTGCTTGTAAAAACAAGATGCTTTTCAAGCCGACTTTTCCTCAACTTTATATATGGACTTCAAGCCAATTTTCCACATATCTTAGTTTGCAAAAACAAAATGCTTTTCAAACTGATTTACCTCTCAACTTCAACAACTTATACAACTTCATCTTTATTTCATATTAGCGCATTTCCCAACAACGTGACGGCATTTCCGTAAACAATGCTTACGTCACCACGTACGTGTACTTCAAACACCGTGGTAAAATCCGAAATCTGGGACTTCGCGTCCAACCACACGATTTCAAAATTTATCACTATTTTTCTTACACAAACTCCATCCTCAATATAAATTTACAAGACGAATTTACCAGCCGCAGCGTTCTGAAACAGACAGAATTCTTAAAACGTGGATAAAGTGTCCACTTACCGTAATTAATATGTGGCCGGGGAATTCTGCCCGTCTCTGAACGCCCCCGCTGTAAAACGTCGCTACGTCGGGGGTCACCATCTGATAGAATTTAAGGAATTTTGTCCTCTTTGCGTGTTCCAAAAATGAAGATAGGTTTGATGCAAGAAAAATACACCTTTTGCAAAAATGATTTCATAAAAAACAGAGAGTCTCTGGACATACAACAGCTTCTGATTTCGTCACTTAAAGAACGTGGGATTTCAGAGGGTCAAATGTGCTCTTCTACGTGTACAATAGCTTCTTATAGTTAAAAAGACCTCCTCCTTTTCATTCGTAGACTAAACATACTCTCTGGTACTTTTCCGTGAGCAGACGGCGTAAACAAGGTCAGGTGGATGTTTTTGAGACAGAATGTGTTATATAGTTGAAGGATTTTCCCATAGCAAAATCTCACAAACAAGTTGAACCAAATTTACAGTGGCCGTGACTGATGAAGAAAGTAAAGTGTGTGTGTGTGTGTTATTTCAAAACTAATTCTGTTTTCATGACCGAGATGTGCGTGTACAAATAAAACAAGGAATTTTGGACCAATCAGTGTATACCAGCCAAAGGAGTGTGTGTGTGTGTTTCTGAGACAAATTCTGGTTCAAGGGATAAATGTGTTTTCGCACAAAGTGCTGAGAAGGAACTTTTTTAGACTAAATAATATGACCCAGCTTAAGGCCAGACCATACGAGGTCGACATCATCTGCTCTGCTCAGGACACAAAATATGTCTTATAGGTTAATATGAAGAATTAAAATGTTCATAATGTGTAACAATAGTTGATATATGAAATTAGGTATTAAAAATGTTATAATATCTGTCAAACGGCGTTTAAGTCAAGAAATAGGCCTACCATGAATTGATTGGAAGGTTTGCTGATGTGACAATTCTGCCACCTGCTGGTCTTATTCTCTTATTGTCACCTGACTTATCAGGTTTGATTTCATCCGGATCATATAAACTTTCATTTACATACAATATTGTTTTAGGTATTTACAAACCTTTGAGTGGTCCTTCAACAATGGTTGTGTTGAAGATGGCTGTGACGTCACTCACCTCCCACAACGTGGGGCCTGTACGCAAGCACGCACACTTTTTTCAATTCATGAAGTGCATCAATCATATCAATATGCATTCACTCACAAAATGACACATAAATAAGACCAATGCACGTTACCCTTGTTGCCTGCCATCACACAAATGTAAATACAGTCCGAGTTGTTCTTCTGGCTCACTGACACGCAAACAAACACACACGTGATATTAGCATGCCAATAACACGCGCGCGCACACACGCCCGGGACCTGCGAGTATCGATGACGACTTGAAAACTTCATGCAGAGAACTTGTTGAGTTTTTCATGACGTCCAAGAGAAGAACTGTAAAGTCTGTAAACAGAATAAAGTCATTTCTTTGAAAAGACATTTGAATCACTCTGAAGATGATCACAGCCGAGATCGCTTTCACGTGTCATTTGTGACCCAGTAACACAAACGTTTCCGCAACACGTGCACGTCCACTTTTTCACTGCCAGAAACTACAAATCTACAAATCAATCCATTAAAATAAGAATAATCAATAATATTCGTAGTTGTACTGTTGTAGACGAGCAGAGTCAGCTTGTGCAGCGAAAGCGGGCTGAATGACGTCACGGTCAGCAGAGAGAAAAGCCTCTGGGAACCTGGCAGGAAGTAGACAAAATAAAAGCCTCGATTAGACAGGAAGTAGACAAAATAAAAGCCTCAATTAGACAGGAAGTAGACAAATTGTCTCAATAGCAACGAAAACTAGAAATTTACCAAATATAAGCTTGAATGAGACTGGATTTACACATTACACTGAAACAAAAGAGATCAAATAAAATTCTCAGTCAGACATGAAGAAGAACGATAAAAGCTTCAATGCATGAGGCAAAAAGAAGAAAAGAAAATTGGAAAAGCAAAAGTCTAAGTTAGACAGGTCAAACCCTACTTTGAAACGCTAACCCTATTTTTCAAACACTCAATTTTCAAACCCTAACCCTAATTTAGAACTTTCAAACCTGAACTCTACTTTCAAAACCTACATTGAAATGCTAACCCTAATTTGAAACCCTCACCCTACTTTGTACCTGTAACTCTAATTTGAGACCCGAACCTCGAATTCAAACCTTACTTTAAAATGCGAAGTCTCGCTGTATCAAACTGGTAACCCTTATTTTTTAAAAAGGTTGGTGACAAAATAAAAATAATAATAATAATAATGTTAATAAAGCATTATATATTTCTAGACATTCAAGTACAACATACAATTCTAAAAAACGATTTAATCAAAGCACTGTTTAAAAATAATAACAATAAAATTAAAAATTAAAAAATAAATGTAATCCCCGCCCCCCCAAAAAAGTCTAAATGAGACAGGAAGTAGCCAAAATAAAAGTGACCACTTTATTAGGTACAGATGGCGCGGCCAAAGAAGATATTTTCAGGTGAACATACGTGATTGGCTGGAGCTGATCAAGCTGTTGACCAATGGCGTCAGATGGATCGCATCGGTCGGGATTTCTGGCAAGGAAAAAGTTTGCCGTCGTATTGAAGTGTCTTTTTGCACTGCCAGCTGCAGGTTATAGCGCCACCTGTTGCGTGATTTTTACTCTACCTGTCAAGTTGACGTCTCTTTTGCTCATCTCTTCCCGCCGTGTGCTGTCTGAACAAGTTGAAACTTACAGTTGAGGTGTCAACAATGAATTTAGCTTTTTTTTTTATATGACATCTGAAAAATGATTTCATGACGACGATGGCGAGCTTGTTACCTTGTTGGAGGAGGAGGAGGATGACGATGAAGAGGAAACAAACACAAATGATGAGTCTCATGTCGAAGCTCCGCCCACCGGCCCGATTCTGATGACGTCACAATGTGGACCGACATACGCAATCGAAACCAAAGTGGATGAACATTGAACACAACTAAAATAATAACTAGGGGTGTCAGGTGATTCATTTTTCAAATCATAATTAATCGCATGGCATCAATAGTTAACTCACAATTAATCAACATTTTTATATTGGTTCTAATTTTTTTTTTTTTGTATTCCGACTCTTGTTAACATAAAAGTGGAAAAAAATGATCAAATAGAATTGACTATCTTTTAGTCATTAATACAGTAATTTTATTATTCATAAAATTGAGTTAAAATTATAAAGATATACTGTACTGTAAAAATGAGTCTGATGTTGAGGTCATTTTTCTGCCACTAGATGGCATAATTGCATTTGTAAGACGGTGACAGCTTAGTGCATTTTCCTTTTCATATTAATCTAATCTTTAACATGAAGTAACTTGTGAAATTCTGCTCATTTTTAAAATTGTAAAATACAACTTGACCCCAGTCTCCACAAATATATGCAATATTATTACATTAATTACTGCAAATTTTTTAGGTGGACGTGTCTGCAAGCCAGTACAGACTTTCCATTAAGGGGCAGCCATTAATCGTGCGTTCAAATGAGTGGTGTTAAAGGAATTTCAAATGAATGCACTCATTTCGACACCCCTAATAATAAATAATAAATATATTATTATAATATAATGATCATCAGAACCAAATGAAACACAGCTAACAGAATAAAACAAAAATAGACTCACAAAGTACCAAAGTGAACTTACATAGAACCAGAACCAAAGTGGACTGACCTGAACTAAAGTCGGCTGTGGTTGAAGCAGAACCGAAAGAGCAACTCACATCAAACGGATCCAAAGTGGGCTCACATGAAAGTGGAGCGAACAGAACCCGACCAGTACTGCTCTGGCTGACTGAGTCAGTGTCACATGAGTCCACAAACCACAAACTAATTGGACCCTAGGGAGGGGTGGGGGGTAAGGGAGTGGGGGGGGGGGTTCCTTACGGTCCCCCCCCCCCCCCCCCGAGTGTATGTTTGTGTGTGTGTGTGTGTGTCCCAACAAGAAAAACAACACACTTGTTGTCACTTGAGTGTTTTATTGTTAATAAGTGGTGCACTTGATTAAAAAAAAACAAGTGATCGTCATAATAACGACAAGAATTTGCATATTTGCATCTGATGAACAAGAACATGTTTTGCGGGGACACGTGAAGGTCACTTCTTGTCTTAACGTGGAAACGAGACGAGACGCCGCCGTCAAGTCGCTCACTCCTGGTAAGCGGCCAAACGGCGCGTTAGCTCGCAGCGTGGCTGCCGCGCGATAGCGCTCACGCTAGCTGGGAAACGCCTTTGGCACAGAGTTTTCCCATCGTCATAGCAACGGACTCATCGTATCCTCGTGCACGTTCACATGCGCGCTATAAGATAAATAGACAGTATATCATGGTTGTTAGCTTAGCGTATGTTAGCTTAGCTGAACATTGTTTACTGGCTGTCAGAGTAGATACGTACTGAAGACATTTAACATTTTCTATGCATATTTTTACTGTTTATGAATTTACTTATAGTATATAGATGCCATATAACTGTGATAATGTTTGTGTGAAATATATTGGGCATATTAACTGTATTGTAATGAATAACACTTTTCACTCCCTTCCAGCTGGTGAGATCGGAATGCACATGGGAGGCACGTTCTCAAGTTCTCAAGTTGATAACACTGTGGGTCTGAGGGAGTCTAGGTCGCATACCTGTCTAATCATATATTTCCGGCTTTGGACGGAACTGGAGTAAACATGTCAGTAAATCACTTGTCTGCCTATTATAATTACTAACCCTTTGTCCAGCCTCAGAGGAGGAGTTTGCTTTTTTCATCTATAAAGCGACTGCGTGTTTTCATATTGACACACTCGAGGCTTAACATCACCTTTGAATGTAAGCATGTCTTGTGTCTTTTAAGAGCTCTTAAAATAAATTCTTTATCTTCATCAGATCTCATTTTTCAATTATTTTTGAACACGCAAAGATTACACTTAATATAGTAATCAAATAATACCTTCAGTACGTACAGCGGATTATATGTTGTCGTCATTGAAAATGTTCCTTGTGTGTACACATTAGTCATTTTAGTTGCTCGTCACACGACAACGTTGTGATGCGACTTGGCAGCCGCCGCCGCCGCACAAAAACGGAACAAAAAGATGAAAAGGATGAATGTGAAAAGGCCAAGGCACAAATCATTGGTAGCAATCAAAAGGTCCAATAAGATTCAGCTTACGATCAGGACTGACAACATCATCATCATGACGGATCAACGCACGCACGCACGCACGCACGCACGCACGCACGCACGCCTTGAATATTTTATGGCTTTTGTGTGTGTGTGAATAAGACAATTTGGACTGTTGTCGTCCAGCAGAACTTGCGTGTGCTCGTCCAAACAACAAGAACAGGAAGCATCAATCGCAGGGAACCAATCAGAGAGAGGGGCGGGACTTCACAAAACCTCAAAAACACCTCATGAATATTCAAATGAGGATGACAAAATCTCAAAAGCTCCTCATGCATATTCCAATGAGGACCAGCATTTTCATCATACGAGTGAAACGTCGAGGGAACATTTTGTGATGACAAAAGGCATTCGTCCTTTCGGTGGCGTGTCAACAAACATTCATGTGTTCACGTTTCATGTGTACTCAAAACGTCAAGACAAAAAAAGGAGATTTGAATTGATTGATTGAAATTGATTAAGAAGATACAAATAAAAAGGCTCAGCAGAAGACGATCATTCGAGAGTGTCAAAGTAAAAATGTTTCAGCATGCGATACGGTAACTCATGTTAACCGATCAGCCGATGATGAAGATGATGTAATGCAAGTGCAGGTGTTCCACAGGGCTCACATTTAGAGCCACTGCCTCGATTATACAACACATGCTGTCTTTGTCCGCCAACGTGACCTTAAACATGGACATGGACATGTCATTTCACCAAATGTCATCAAACATGTTAGCAAACACGTCATTAAACCTCAAGCATGTGACGTCATCCAACATTTCCTTCAACATTTCATCAAACATGTCATGTCATGAAAACTCATCAAATGTGTCATGAAACATGTCACATGATCAAACGCGTCCTTAAATGACGGGGCACATGTAGACAAAAATGTCATTCAATATGTCACGTTATGAAATATGAACTTGTCGGCAAACACGTCATGAAACATGTCATGGAACACGTTATGGCGTGATCGAACGCGTCTTTCTGCACGACGTCTTAAAACATGTCGTTGTTGCGTGAATGCAGAAAAGAAAGTCTTCCGCGCTGACATCTTCTCTCGAGGTTTACGTTTTGAATGTGACGCGTGTGATTGCGCAAGACGAAGACAGGCGAGTCGAGCCGCTTGCTGTCTTTGCTGCGTCACCGGACACTTCATTAGGTACACACGCACCGCCATTTCTATTTTTCCGAGGGTGTCCCTAATAAAGTGGCCAGCGAGTGTGTGCGGAAAATGTGACTCACGTGGAGGCAGCTGTCAATTACGATTATTGACACAATATTATTGTTAAGTTGAAGCTTGGATACATTTGAAACGCCTGCTTACTTGATCACTTATTTGAATTTACGATTCTTATGCAGATGATGATGATGATGATGAAGGCTCCCGAGTGAGGACCCGCCTCTGACTTCCTGTCATTGTCGTTCGCGCCCAAAGCTTGTCGCTGGTTGCCCTGGAAACGAGCGAGCGCCGTCAAACGCCGCAGCCAATGAGCACGCGGCCAGCAGATCACATGACAACAAGACCACACAAACTACAAAGACTTGAAAGTCTGTTAGAAAATACTTTTGAAACGTTAGAAAATCTCCACAAAAAAATTGAATTTATTTCACTGATTTTCTTTGTCGTTTGTGTAAAGAGATGGCTTGTTGTCATAACGACCAATCAAAGGTTGTTAAAAAAGAACAAAAAAAGTGTAGTTTGGCACGTTGGACTAATTGACACTTGAAAGCTGTCAATCACGAAGCAAAGTCATGTGACAATGAAGCACCGCCCACTTGTGGGCGTGACGGACAGACAACGAAACGCACACGCGTGCACACACGTGAATCTTTTGGTTGAGTATGGCCACTAGATGGCGTCCTAGCATGCATCCATGCAAACAAAAAGTGGACATACGTGTACGTCGTGTCCACACGTGTTGTGGGCATCCGGGAAGTTTTCACGTTTCTTCACACTTTCTTATGTCACGACTGCATTCCAAAAACAACTTTCACTTTTGTTGCGCCCAATCGCTTGCTTGAAATGTGAAAACACTGTCACACGCATGCTAATTAGGGATCGACCGATTATCGCTGCCGATATTTGGCATCTGGACAAATATCCGCATCGGCACTTTTTACGATTCTGAAAGCCGATGCAGCTGCGATCTCACTGAGCGGCGAATGCTTGCGAACATAGCGAAGTTTTGGCTTTTCATCAGCATTTGGAAAATGTTCACAGACACTTTTTACTTCCAAACATATTCAGATCTTTTGAAAGCTTTTAAGAAGCTCGACGAAAACCTCGGTAGGTCATTCCAGGTCATGTTTGGAAATGAGAATTCGCTCTCAAACATTTGTACCTGGTTAAATAAAAGTAAAAATAATAATAATAATAATAATAAAAGCTACATTCACATGCATTTGTCGCTCAATGTGATACAGGGAACTTTTCATTTATGGATTTACCGTACTTAAATTTCCACAAAAGGAAGAAATGATGTTGAAATGACTATTTACAGTAGAAAACTTTAGTGAACTATTTACTTGCTTAGTTTTGAATTTAGCTTAACACATGCTGGAATCTCCCTGCAATTTATGTTAGAATTTTTAAACAAAGCTGTCAATTCTTTATACGTTTAAAATGATCATTTTATTCTTATTTAAAAAAATATATGTTTTCTCTTTTACCGCAAATGAATATCGGCTTGAAACATCCATTATCGGTCTCCTTGACTACTAATAATCGGTATTGGCCTTGGGAAAAAAACATAATCGGTCTATCATTAATGCTAATTAGCATTAGCATCAAGCTAGCCGTGCCTTGTTGTTTTATATACCCAAAATGGGTATTTTGTATTTCGTTTTAGAGTAAACTTGAGTTCATGTTACCACACAGCGCTCGTATCTCAAGTCAGCGCTCACAAGTTAAAGCAGCAAAAAAAAAAATCCAGTTCGACAACAACTTTCTTTAAACAAAAAAGATGTAAAAAATTTTCATTTTTCAATGGATCATTTTCGAAGACTTTTGTGCAAAAATAATTGATGGAATCCATTTTGGATGGAGTGCCGTGAATACTTTCCGGATACGTGAAGTGTACATTATGTGTGACGTGTATGATGCGTCTATGAAAGTTTTTTTGTTAAATGGCATCGCCGGTGTGAGCATCATCCAGCACTTCCTGGCGTCTACGCTAGTGAGCATGCGTCACATGCAGCGGCGGAAAGCTTCCTTCTGCGCCGTAACGTCACCGATGACATCAGTGATGACGTCACCCATCACCAGAGTTGCAAAATCTCTTGTCGGGAATTCTGGAGACTTTTTCATGGCAATTAACAAACCAGGAATTTGCCCAAAAATAAGGGTTGCATCTTATTAGGGAAATTTTGCCGTAAACTTTTGGAGAAAAGTTCAGAAAATGATCCACCTCCTTGCAACCCTACTGACGACATCATTGGCGTGGAGGCGGCGGACATCCTGGGGGGGCTTCAAGTGTGGAGGCGTGGCTTGGCTTAAAGGTGGAGAGTTGACGAGGGAAGCGGTGCCGGCAAGACTCAGGGCGGCGTACTCCACACGGCCTCGCCAAGCCCCTCTCCCGTGGAGGAGAGGGGCAGCGGCCCCCCGCTGGGCGTGAAGGGGTCCGTGTCCGTGTCCGTCTCGCCCTCGGCCAGGTAGACGGGTCTGGGTCTGGGTCTGGGTCGGGTCCGGCCGCCATCCTCCTTGGCCCCCGCTCGGTCCCCGGCCGCCGCCACCGCCGCCGCCTCCTCGCCGGAGAAGCTGAAGCCGCTGGGCGAGCGTTCCAGCTCCTCGTGGTTCACCGACAGCAGCGAGAGAGGCGAGTCGCCCCCGCGCCCGGCGGCGTGTCCCCCCGTGGTCCTGCCGCACACCCCGGACAAGTCCTGCAGAGAGCTGATGGGCAGCACGGTGGGGCGCGCCGCGTAGGTGGGCACGGAGGACGGCGGGCGCAGGTGGCCCTTCCCGCCCACCCCGCCGGCCGGTCCCGCCTCGACGGCGGGCGGCCGGTACGACGGGAAGCCGTCGCGGTAGTTGAGGAAGAGCCGGCGGATGTCTCCGCCCCCTGGGGGGTGGCAGGGCTCCAGGGTCATGTGGGCGGCGCCCGCCGAGTCCACCTGCAGGTGCTCGCTGTGCTGAATGTGCATGTCCACCAGGAAGTCCAACTTCTTCTCCATGTCCTCCACCTGAAGCCCGCGGGAAATATTGATTATGAAATGAACACAGTGCTTCTGTCTATGCTCAACAAACATATAAACGCAAAACTTTTGTTTTTGCTTCCATTTTTTGAGTTGAACGCAAAGATGTCAAACTTCTTCTACATGCACAATATCAGCATTTGTCTCAAATATTGTTGACAAAGCAGTCCAAATCTGTGATCCTAACACAGATGCTGCAGTTACGCTTTGGGCCAGAGGTGGCAATCACGAGTCAAAAAGTGACAAACTGCACAAAGATCCTTTAAATAGTACTTTGTCTTCATTTATTTTGTCAAACACTTCAAAATCAATTCAAAACATCTAATGTAGCCATTTAGGATTTAGGAACACAAGATTTAAGTGCAATATGAGGCAGAAACGTTCTTATTTTTAAATGGTTCATGTGTGAAATAAGAAGGCATTCATAGCTTAAAGTTGTGTTCCTAAAATCTAAACGCAGATGTTTGCCATTTTGAGTTGAATGTTTGTCTGTTTTATAAAATAAAGGAAGACAAAGTTCTATTTATCTCTTTTTTTTAAGCAATGAAAAGACCTCAATGTGCCATTTAAGGCACATTCCCTTCCTTTAACCCCTGGGCGTTATTTGACCATTTTTTGGCTTTTTGTTGGTTCTGACCAAGCCCAGGGGTTAAACATGAAGAGTGAATTCCAAAGTAACCTTGGTCCAGAATATTGAAAAATAATTCAATTAAGTCAATTACCAGCTGTCAAACTCATTTACAAATACCAACCACAGAAACTCGTTGGTAATGCTAATAGCTAGTTGCTAGCCGCTAGCCACTTACATCCGAGACTTCTGCCGTATCGTACAATGGCGGCGATCTCTTAGCGTCCTAAATTAATAATTGAATATGAGTTTGGGATAGCATTGTGTTGATGTCGGTCGCAAATACAAAGTCAATCAAAACGACGATAAATAAAGATGATTTGACTCGACTTAAGTCATGTCGAAAAAGGAAGTCAAGCCAGCCGTCACGTCAACTTCAAAGTAAAAGTCTACTAAGGCTATTTGCTTTGTATGATTGCATGTTTATTTTGAAGTTAGGCTTAGCGTGTTGCGTTGAGTATGTTTCAGCTTCCTTGACATTCGACTGTTGAAGGTGCACTTTTTTTTCTTTTTTTCTTCCCACCAACCAATCTGCGCGCGATCCGAACCGTGGTGCCTGATCCGAACCGTGGTGCCTGATCCGAACCGCGGTGCCTGATCCGAACCGTGGTGCCTGATCCGAACCGCGGTGCCTGATCCGAACCGCGGTGCCTGATCCGAACCGCGGTGCCTGATCCGAACCGCGACCACAGATCAATGATGATCCGTTGCGCCGCAAACCTTTAGCGCAGTACCACATTCTGCCACAACATGCCGAGCAGCACTGAGCTCTCTTGGGAGACGTGCAGCGGAATGGATCATTTGTTCGCTCGCTCGCTCGCTCACCTGTCGCTCCACACGCACAAATCTTCCCATCATGCTTTGGTCCTCGGCTTCTGCCATGGAGGAGGGTTTGGACAAGAAGGATTCGTGCCTGGAACACATACACGCACACACGCACGGCCGTTGATCACCTTTGACCCGGTGCTTGTGTTCAGACGCCAAATTGAGGTCGGGGCCCACCTGGGCGATTGGCTGTTGCTGTAATTAAAGGGCGGCTTGACAGGTTTCTTCTGTTTGGGGGTGAGGGGGGCTCCAGGTGCCAGAATCATGTCGATCCTGGAAGAAAACCAGCATGATGATGAAGGAGCTTCCAGAACACTCGTGAAGACTCCACATATATGAAATTTGAGATTTTGTCTTTGTCAACTAATGTCATATGATTCTTTTGAGATGCTTTTATTTTGGTATTGGTGCGGAACAAGGATGTGCAACTGGCATGTGGCCCTCACCCATATTCAGCGGCCTCTCGCGAATTTAAAGGGGAAAAAAATGGTGGCGGGGTTATGTGGACACGCTCATAATAATCCGGGTTCGGCACCCATGGATTATTTTTATTTTTTTTTACATTTAAATTTTGCGTGTGTGTGTATTTGTTTTGTTTATTTGGCGTGGGACTTTAGTGACTTTTTTTTATTATCTTGCACTTGACAAAAAAAATACAAATGCTAAAATAAATGAAAAACTAAAAAAATGAAAACAAAGCCTTTTTGTAAAAATTAAAACGAATACAACTTTACATTTTATAGTTATATAATAATATTTTAAATGAGAAATTTGCTCCAAAAACAAAAGTGCCAGGAACATTTTTGACCTGACTTCCCCTTTAATTAGCAGCTATTATCATATGGAGGACCAAAAAAAATGGCAAAATAAAATAATAAATAAAATTATTAAAAGTGAAAATAAACACAGATGTAAAAATAAATAAATAAAACATTTAAATATATACTGTATACATAGAGAAATAAATAAATGTAAAAATAAATCCAAAAACCGAGATGGGGGCTCACCTGGTCTGGAGGTACTTGATCCTGCAGAGCATGTCCAGATGTCCGGCCGAGTACTGCTCGATCACGTCCTTGACGTCGTAAGGCCTCAGCGTCTCCTTGAAGCGCTTCTTGTTGAGCAGGAAGGTCATGATCCTGATACGCGCACAAAAACACGGGCCCAGTTTCATTTCATTTGTTGGACCCGGAGCGCTGGCAGCAGCAGATTGCGCAAACCTGACGGCCCTGATGACCAACTTCAGCGTGGGGATCATCTCCTCCAGCAGGATGTCGGCCGGGAAGCCGCGATCCTCCGGGACCGCCTCCGCCGCAAGCGCGGCTGCATCTGAGGCAAAGTTGCGGAGATTTTAGTTGGGATGTCGTCATTTGCCAGCTGCGTCAATTGACGTCATTGAACGGATCTTCAAAATAAAATTCATTTGTTCATCTTTGTTCACTCCAGGAAAGTTCTGTGCAGTCATTGCGAAATCATCAGAGGTTTCTCAGCGTACACACTTTTTTCAAATATTTTTGGGGTTAGGATCTTCAATACCAACTCAACTCTTGAATAGTCACTGATACCAAGTACCAATACCACTAACACCTTTTGATACAAAAAATCTGCAATGACATCATTTTAAAGAAAGACCTAAATATACTAATATAGCATTCAATATAAAATTAAATAAATAATAAATTCACTAATAATAACAACTCAAATGAGTCCGTAATCACCCCCATAAAATAATCAAAAATAATAAACAAATAAAAATAATAGATATAAATTAATTAAAAAGAATACAATTTGATTTATATTTGTAATCCACTGCGCTTGAAATGGAGTTGAATTGAGTGGGGTCGAGGTCACTGAGGTCACTGAGGTGGTTGGAAAGCTCCTCGGTTTATTATCTTCTATAAACATGCTAAACCAACAAAATTAGCACATGCTAAATGGTTAGCCATGACGATTAGCATTAGCATGCTAACAATTAGTCTACCATTTAAGGTAAACAAACACTAACCACCATTTAGCTCACACATACCTCTTTATATGTACGTTACACATCGTGTCTTCAAAGTCACTTCCAGACGATGCTTCAAAAAGCTAACGAGTGGAGCTAGCTGCCTGTTAGCTACAAATTAAATGAGCTCAACAACTTCCTGTTCACTGTGTGCGTCTGCAAAAGGGGTCCGTGTAGAAACACAGACGGCGAAACAATCATTGTTCCGGTGGAGCTTCGAGGCAGACGTTTTCCGTTTACATTTTTAAAGTCGACTTATCCGACTTGGCCGACTTTTTCCCCCAGCAATAAACGAGTCGTTTAAATGGATGGCAGGCGTATGAAACGCCGCCGCCATTTTTGTGGGCGTACCTTCGGAGCTCTGGCGCAGCGTGGCCGCCCGCATGCGGAAGGCGGTGCGGAAGCGTTCGCGGTTGCTGAATCCGGCCGGTTTGGGTTCCTTGGATGGACTTTCCTCCAGCGCCTCGGCATTGGCCGCCATCTTCCTGCTCGCCGCCACCGCCGCCATTGCTGGCCGCGCGTTGGGAAGGCGCACGCGCTCCAGCAGTGTCATCTTCTGGCTGCTGGACCACACGGTCGCCATGGTTACGAACAACACCAGTGAGGCCAGTGGGGTTATTTTAGTCAACATAAAAGAACTTTCATTGAAAAAAAGCCACATTTTGGTTGGTAAAATTAAATAATAAAAGGGCTTTTAAAAAACAAAAACTACATCTTAGGTAGAGGTAGCAACTTCATCAGAGGTGGCAAATGCAGGTCCAGAAAGTAAAAACCCTGCCATAGTTTGGCTTTAGCCCCTGGTGCTAACTAGCTAGATAGCTAGCTAGCAGGTAAACGAGCTCCATGGGAGCTAGGGAAGCTAGGTAGGGAGCAAACATGAAGGGACAAATGCAAACCATTGCAAGATCAGAGGTGGCAAATGCAGGTCCAGAAAGTAAAAACCCTGCCACAGTTTGGCTTTAGCCCCATGTGCTAGCTAGCTAGCTAGCTCCCGAGCAGCTTGTTTACCTGCTAGGGAGCTAGCTAGCTAGCTAGTTAGCACCAGGGGCTAAAGCCAAACTATGGCAGGGTTTTTACTTTCTGGACCTGCATTTGCCACCTCTGATGTGATGTGACAAACAGTGTCCTTCATTTTCTACAATTAGTATCACACATAAATTTGTCAATTCGTATCATATGTAAATGTAACATTTTGATGTCATAAATTGTACGTTTTAATGTGCTAACTTTCACATTACAACTAGATCGATAAAAATCGATTTGGCAATATATCACGATATTACAGCACGCTATTCCCGTATCGATTCAATATGCAGCCGAATCCATGTTTAAAATATTCAACATTTTCAGCATGGAAGATTGTTATATTCATAAAACATTAAGCCTTAACATTTTATTTCAATGCTGTTCAAACAGATTGCAACAGTTATAATAAGCCTGAAGTACATTTTCATACAAATCTTACAGTGTATGTATGTGAGTATTTTCTAAATTTGATCTTAAAAAAATGGCAATAATCAATTTATAGATTGCTATCGGGATTAATCGGTCTCAAATTGAAACGTGACCTATGAATCGCCAGGTACTCGGCAATTCACACCCCTAATTATAACATAATAAAGTTTCACATTTTTATTTTGATGTGATCAATTCCACATTTTAACATGCTAAATTTCACATTACAACAAAATTAATTTCACAATTTAATGTGATACATTTCACATTTTAATGCAAAAAGTTTTGATGTGATCAATTGAATGTTTTAACGTGCAAAATTTCATATGACAAAATAAACCGTTTTAAGTTTGACATTTTAATCGGAAACGTTTCTCATTTTAACATTTTAAGTTTGACATTTTGCGTTCTTTCTAAAATCAAAATGAAGCTAATGCTGCCTTGTTCATGTCACTGGCCGAGCCCAATGTCGCGTGACATTTTAAAATCTTAAATCTTTTCTTATTTGCTTAACTCATTAGCTCCCAAAAACGTATAAATACGTTCTAGTTTAATTGTTTTAAGTGTCCCAACGACGTTTTTATATGTTTTAAAAAAAAAAAAAAAATTTTAAGGCTCTAAAATGCAAAGAACGGTTAAAACAATGGCAGTTATTTTACAAACGGCCAGCAGGTGGCAGCAGAACACCAAACATCAACCAGGGCCATGTTGATAAAAGGTCATTTACTCACAAATCTAAATAGATTTGTGAATAATGATGAAACTTGGCTATATTCTAATGCTAATTACTGCAAAATGGAAACTGAAACTTTTTTTTTCCTGATGAAAGAAGAGATTTACGAGACCAAAAACGGACTCGACAGTGACACTGAACCGCAAGGAATTGCTTTCTTTTGTTTATCATTTTAAAAAGTACATTTGTGAGCTATTTGTTCTGTAGGATTTTCCAAATCTGAAAATATGTGCTTGGGCGCCTTTGACGGCGGTTGTGGAGCGGCGGTTGTGGAGCGGCGGTTGTGGAGCGGCGGTTGTGGAGCGGCGGTTGTGGAGCGGCGGTTGTGGAGCGGCGGTTGTGGAGCGGCGGTTGTGGAGCGGCGGTTGTGGAGCGGCGATCGGACGCCACGGAGGCACGGTGGGACTTTTCATGCGTTTGAGGGACGCCACAATGCGTCCTGGCAGCAGCAGAAGACTTGAAGACACTTTCTTTGTTGGGCCGCACAAAGCCCAGAGCACTCGGCGCAGAACCAGAGCCCTGCCGGGGGGCCAAACCCGACACCGTCACCAGCGCTCTCATGCGCGCCAACAATGTCCGCCTCTTTGGGGCGCTGAAAAGCTCCCGGGAGGCGGCGAAACGCTGGCAACATCGAGATGAGGACGAGATTGTGCGAAAACAGACAAACTAACGAGATGACGTCGTCGTTTGGCGCTCAAAGGAAGCCCACAAAAGTTTTGGGACACGTCAGATGGCAAAGACGCTAGCGAGTTGTTTGTGCACCAGGGTTAGAATCGTTTGACTTTTACTTTTCATGACACTTCTTTTTATGTGATTTTGACTTGCTTTTTGAATTCAGTTACTTTGAACTCTTTTCCTCCTAAAAATGCATAAATAAGTTCGATTTGAGATTTTTCAAGTGTCCCAAGGACATATTTATACGTTTTTTAAATGTATTTTTATGCTAGAGCATACAGAAGGCTTTGATGCAGTCTCTCAACTGTAAAGAAGGGCATTGATATGATAATATTTGGTTACATCTATATCGCCACCTAGTGGTGACAAAAATTGACATTTTCATCGACTGCACTGAGCCCGTTTGAGGGATCGAGTTGAAAATTTGTCACAGAAGCCTTAAC
The DNA here is from genome assembly GCF_051991255.1 of Vanacampus margaritifer. Taxonomy (NCBI): domain Eukaryota; kingdom Metazoa; phylum Chordata; class Actinopteri; order Syngnathiformes; family Syngnathidae; genus Vanacampus; species Vanacampus margaritifer. Next base: position 646,307 of record NC_135433.1, read on the forward strand.
ATGTTGATCCTGCCTCACACCAACTATTGTGACGTTTTGGCAAAGGGCGTGGCCATGACGGCGCTGCAAAGTCTGATGATTCACCGTGACAATGAAAGCTGCGTGAACTTGACCCAGATGATCCGATCGTCTCCAAATTTCACACATTTGATGAGAGTCCAGTCCTGAAGACCTCTAGAAACTTAGATTTCATCATAGTCATAGCGCCCTCTAGTGGCCAAATTAAATACATGTTTTTTTCTTTGATGTTGTTCTCCAACCGGGATGGACCTCATATTTGTTAAGAAGACTGTTCATGATGTCACAACACAAAATGTGCGACTTTTCGTGAATCACTGTGGGCGGGGCTACGCACTGTTCGCCAAGAAAACAACACCGATTTTGAGGGCCTAAACATGCACAGAAACTTGTGAAACTTATCGTGTATTGCACGATTTTTAGTAAAATGACTCACTAGCGCCCCCTACTAAGTTTTAACAAAGCAGCTCCGGTTGTACATTTAAGCAAGATCTACGGCCTGAAGGTATCTGTATGACAATAGTCAGTAATAAATATAGCGCCACCTAGCTCTTGGGTCAACAAAAAAAATGACGACATATAATGTATTTTGTCCAAAATTTGGATCCTCTTTGTAAGTGTGATAACTAAATCATTTATTCATATTTTTTTTACTTTCCGCAGCAGGTCTAAGTAGTGACGCAGGTGGAATAACGCCATTTTGGCATTTGATGATTTGGCGCTCCACAGACGTGTGTTGTGGATGATATCCGATTTCATTCCTTAAATATCACAACCACGTGGGACAAGCTTTATCAATCATTCTACAAATGGATTGCGCAACTCCAAATGGCCACGTCACATGCGCGGCCGACGACATCATCCGGCAAGGGAAGATGTTGCAGTTGACAATTTCACGCACGAACCCCAGCAAATCCATTTATACTTCCGCAAAGCGCTTCCATCGCCCTGATTGTAATGGGAATGAGCGGAGCCGCTTCTTTTGGCCAGGAGCCGGCTGCATTCTTCTCCCACAATGGCGCAAAATGCTCCATGTATATCTGCTCGTCAACTAAAATACGTTTCCTACAATAAAGTTCACCCATGTGCGCAGTTCAACCGCGCTTTGTGCAAGGCTTGTGTTGGCTTGAAATGAAGCAAAAAAGCTCGTCATTGACAAAGGCAAAAACGAAGGACATTTTCGCTATGATTGTTATGATGAATATGAGTTATTTTCAGTTGCAGTTAGTTTTATCAACGTTAGCGTTAGCTTGAGTTACAGGGTTGGGTTAAAAAAAAAATCGAATAATCCATATCACTGATATCAATTCATAAACCCATGAGTCAATTATTTTAATATCTCTTTTTAAAATTAATAATTAATAAATTTGTAAGAAAATAAAATTTGAAAGGCTGATTTTTTGTTAAAATTTACTGTTAAAATGAATTTAAAAGTATTTTCTTACATTTATGAAAGAACCGACTTATTATCAGACAATTCAGAATCATTTTAATTTATATTTACAATTATTGAATTACAATTTTCCATCCCCGCGACCCTTGTGAGGACAAGCGCTTAAGAAATTGGATAGATGGACAATATTTTCATGTCTTCCTTGCTGATGTCAATGTGTAATACGTAAGTGATTAGAACACGTGCTACTCTCATTAATAAACTAAATCCTTTCACCATTTACTGCCTCCACAAAATTTTATTTGGAGTTTAATGTTTGTGAAGTTTTTACCATGCCCTTGATATTTAAGAATAATTCATGTTTCATAATGAATCAATATCGGATTGAATTAAAGTGAATCGAATTGGGGAAAAAAAAAAAATCAAAATCGAGTCGAACTGAACTCTTGTGAATCGAAATCGAATTGATTGAGGAAATGACAACCGATACCAGCCCTATTCAGTTCGTTTTCCTTTTTAAAAACATTTTCATGTTTATTTTATTTCGTCAGCAAATTTTTGTTGTTGACTTTTTTATTATTTCATTTGTTTTCATGACCAATAATAACCTTAATGTGACCTGAGATTGTCTAGCGACCAGTCCATTTTTTGTCTAATAGGACGGTTGTCACACAAAGTGTCATGGCGTGTCTTACCTGGCCATGACGTCCAGATGGTCCTTCCTGCATGGAGACAAAGACAAACATGCTAACTTGTAAAAACAAAAATCACACAGGCGGACAACTGACAAACCCCCCCCCAAAAAAAAAGAATTCAACAGCATGTGTGTGTGTCCACACGACTCACCTGAAGCACGGGAGCGAGATGATGGTCTCGTAGAACCTCCACGTAGCGATGAGGTCTTCCCTGATTGGATTGGTGGAATAATAGCGCCACGCCGACTGCAACAGACACGCAGCCTGAATTTGTCCAATCGGATGACGGCGGCGGGTGAGCGGGTAGGCGGGGCCTCCTCTCCTCTCACCTGGATGAGTCCCGCGGCCGGATGGCGTCTCTTCTCAAAGTGTTTCTGTCTGTGCTGCTCCTGGACCTTCAGGGCCAGACCAGAACCCAGGATACCCTGCCATGTGACCAAGGTTATTTTAGTGAACGAAAACTAACGAAAAAAACAAAACTCAAATTCAAAAGACAATTTTGGTAACAAAATAAAATCTAAACGAAAATGCTTTTCAAAAAAAGAAATTAGCTACTTTTCTCATTTTAACATGGTGTTTATTAAATATTGCGCAAAAGCAGAGGTGGCAAATCCAGATCCAGAAAGAAAAAAAAACCCTGCTACAGTTTGGCTTTAGCCATTGATGCGAGCTAGCGAGCTAGCGAGCTAGCGAGCTAGCTAGCTCCCTGGCTAGCTCCCATGGAGCTTGTTTACCTGCTAGGGAGCTAGCTAGCTAGCTAGCTTGCAAGCATCAATGGCTAAAACCAAATTGTGGTGGGCTTTTACTTTCTGGACCTGGATTTGACACCTCTGCACACAAGTAATACACATTAAAATCAAAAAAACATACACGAAAACTAATACTGACTAAAACTCAACTAAAGCGATTTTTTTTTTTTTTTTACATAACTTAATAACTAAAACTAACAGAACCACCCTGAAAACGAATTAAAACTAACTAAATTTAAAAACCAAAAACTCAAACCGAAAACTAACTCAAATGAAAATTCTCAAACTATAATAACCCTGGATGTGACGTCATCAATGTGTCAAATTTACCAAATGTGAGGTGATCAATATCCACGGTTACTGAAGGTATTATTTGATTACTATATTAAGTGTAATCTTTGCGTGTTCAAAAATAATTGAAAAATGAGATCTGATGAAGAAGCCTTCTTTATAAAGAATTTATTTTAAGAGCTCTTAAAGACACTTGAGTAAATGCTTACATTCGAAGATTATGTTAAGCCTCGAGTGTGTCAATATGAAAACACACAGTCGTTTTATAGATGAAAAAAGCATCCTCCTCCTCTGAGGCTGGACAAAGGGTTAGTAATTATAATAGGCAGACAAGTGATTTACTGACATGTTTACTCCATTTCCCCGTCCAAAGCCGGAAATATATGATTAGACAGGTATGCGACCTAGACTCCCTCAGACCCACAGTGTTATCAACTTGAGTACTTGAGAACTTGACTCCCTTTCAGACACACACATTTCTTATCTCACCAGCTGGAAGGGAGTGAAAAGTGTTATTCATTACAATACAGTTAATATGCCCAATATATTTCACACAAACATTATCAGTTATATGGCATCTATATACTATAAGTCAATTCATAAACAGTAAAAATATGCATAGAAAATGTTAAATGTCTTCATTACGTACCGCTGGCAGCGCGAAGAAGGAGACGCCGATCAGCGCAAAGGTTCCGGCCAGAAGTCTCCCCGCCCACGTCTTTGGCGTCTTGTCACCGTAGCCGATGGTGGTCAGCGTGATCTACGACAGCGCGAGGCGACTTGTGACATTTGCACGCCGACGCGCCGGTCGCGTGACGTCACAGCACGTACCAGCCCCCACCACAGCGCGTCGGCGTACGTGTCGAAGTCCTGAGCTTTGGGCTGAGCGGTGGGGTCGTCCTGGTTGGACGTGTCCAGCGTCACGTCGTCCTTCTCCACCAGGTAGACCAGGAAGGACGCTAGGATCAGCGACAGGAAGCCGATGTACCAAGCCGTGATCAGCTCCTACGTGCCGCAGCGCAACAAAATCTCATTCGCACGCATTACTTACATGCTCTCACACGCAATCACATGAGAGTGTTTCCGTCGTGTGGGTGAGATTTTCAGAATCATGTGTGAGAGCGTTTTTGTAGTACATGAAAATAATAAAAAAGCTGAGTAGTGTGTGAGAACGTTTTAGTAGTCAAAGTGACAAAAACAACAACAATGAGAGAGCATTTCAGTAGTGGTTGTGAGAGTGTTTGTGAATGGCAACAATTTCAGTAGTAAGAAAGCTTCAGTAGTGTGTGAGAAATGTATGAGATCACTTTAGTAGTAGGCTACAAGGGAACAATAAAAAGCTGAGTGGTGCTAGAGAGTGTTTGAGTAGTTTTAGTAGTTAAGGTGACCCCCCCAAAAAAATGAAAGTGAGAGCGCATTTCAGTAGTGTAATGAGAGAGTTGTTGCGAGTGGCAAAAAATCACTAGTGAGAGGGCTTCAGTAGTGTGTGAGAGTTTTCTGTAGCATGTAGGAGATCGTTTTAGTAGTGCAACAAAACAATAAAAAGCTGACAAGTGTGTGAAAGAGTTTGAGTCGTGTGGGAGAATGTTTTAATGCAGCAGAATGAGTAAAAAGAATTATGTAGAATGTGAGAGAGTTTTTCAGTAGTAAATGTGAAAGTAAAGTGTCTTGGCAGTCATTGTGAGTGGCAAAAAAAAATAGTAGAAAGTAAGTGAGCTTGTGTGTGACAATGTTTCAGTAGCAAATGTGAGAGCATTTTAGTAGAGCATGAGAACAATAAAAAGCTGAGTAGGGCGTGAGAGTGTCTGAGTACTGTGTGAGAATATTTTATATATTGCAGTGAGGGCATTTTATTAGAATGTGTGAGCAATAAAATTGTTACTTTTGAGTGAGAGAGCATTTCAATATTGTGTGAACTAAAACCCTTAAAGTGTTTTGCTAGTGTGCTTAAGTGCATTTCAATAGTGTGAGAGCAAAACAATGTTTGGTGCACGTGAGAGTGTTTCAAGTGCGCGATTGTCCGCCATTGGCCTCCAGTCCCACAGGGGGCGCCGCGTCCCACCTTGCTGTGCGCGTAGATGGCCGAGCCCAGCAGCTTCCAGGTTCCTCCTCGCCGGTCCATGCGCAACATGCGCAGGATCTGCAGGAAGCGCAGGCTGCGCAGGGACGTGGCCAGCACGTTGCCTTGGTTACGCACCGCCACCACCGGCACCGACGCCATCAGAACGAAGATGTCTGAGCATCCCAGAACATCACAAAGGTTACATCGTGTTCGCAATCAATCGCTCATTCCCGACTCCGCAATCACTACAGTGGGGATTTCCACAGTTTCTTTCTTTGTTTTGGTATGTGCACTGATTGAAATTGCCGTTGTGGGAGTGAACATAGCCAATTTGATTTCCAGCCAATCAAAGCCATTTCTCTTATTCTCTTTATCAATTTAGCGTTCAACTTCGACCTGCTTTGAGCTGCCGTCGGGTCGAGTCTACTTTCCCTCACCAAAATGTCGCTTGCGCCGTGGGCGTGTCATAGAAAGCATCCAGCACGGTCAGATTCGAATTGTCACACCAGATGCGCAAGTTTTTACGCCATCGATGAAATTAGACGATTAAACACCCTAACCCTATCGTATATAGTGATTTTCATATGATACTATATAGTCAACAATGGATGAGCCGGACGGTCCAGGGGTCTGCAACCTGCAGCCCTGGAAACACATGCGGCACTTTAGTCCCTCTCCTGTTGCTCCCTGTGGAGCTAAAAAAAAATGGTAGAGTTGTCTTCTTTGTTTTTTACATTTTATTTTTAGATATAAAAAAAGAGGCAGAAAATTGATTTAAGAAAAAACAGAAAAATATGTTCAAAAAATAAAAGAATAAATCAAGAAAATTACCAGAAAATGTCCATAAAATCGCCCAAAAGGTTAAAAAATTTTAAGCAAAAAAGGCAGAAAAAAAGCCAGAAAATGTCCAAAAGAGGAAGAAGATGCGTAGAAAATGACTATACGTCCATAAAATTGTCCAAAATGTCAGAAATTTGACAGAAAGGCAGAAAAGTCTAAAATGGTATGAAAAACCAAGAACAACAAAAAAAAGAAAAAAAAAGGAAGACGAAAGGTAGAACAAAATAAATCTTAAGTCATCTTAATAAGTCATCTTTTTGTGTTCTGGTTTAGCTCTAATTAGCATTCGGGCTTCATCACAATCTGAAAAATGTTTTGCTGCTCGAGACAGATTTGTGGTGATTTATTTGGCCTAAAATGTCTCTTTTGACAGGACAGCTTGCTGAACCCGGGGATCGTCTCATCACCACAAATGGATTCTCAGATTCTCAGAGGGCAATTTCAGGAAGATCCGGTGTAGAAAAAACAAGACAATTGCCATGTAGCATTCGGGACGGGTTAGGGTTAGGGTTAGGCCGTCCTTACCCAGCATGCAAAGCGGCTTGCGGGCGAACTTGAGCCTTCCTCGCCATCCTTTGTAACGACAGCAACATCCTGCAGCCCAGACGCGCAACGCAAACTCCGCCCCGAAGATGAAAATGGCGAACGTCTCCTGGGAAGCCACAAACACACAGTCACGTCCGCGCGCGTGCGTGCGTGCGTGCGTGTGAAAGCTCACCAGAACCACCAGCCAATGAGCTGAAGTCTTCTCGTGCTCTTTGAAGGTTGTCAACACGGCCAAAATCAAACAGCCAAGGACAATCAGAAATCTACAAACACACACACGCGGGTGACGTCATAAAAACAACAACAACAATGCCGAGTCCAGTTGAAGAAAGATGTGTAGGACGCACGTCTGAGCGCTAGAGGGCAGCACAATCTCACTTCAGTGTTGGCAGAAAACTCAGCAGCAAGCGCAGCAAACTTTTTCTTCTCTTTTTTTTTTGCTGACTCAGCAGAACAATGCTGACTTTTAAGATGGAGAAAATGCAACACAAGCTATTCAAGTCAATGTGGAATGAACATTCTGGATTTTGTTGCATGTTCTGTCAATGGCTAATACAAGATCCAAACGGAAACAGACACACATGGGAAAAAAGTTTTGCCAGCTGTCCAGAGGATACAAACGAGTGTCAAATCAAAATGGCTGACTTGCTTGTTGAATTTCAGGCATGAATCTTTTAAACGTATTCATTTGATCGACGTGTCCACCAGATTGGATGTTGGTTGGCGGCGCTTCACTTTTCTACCTACTCACAAGATGCGACAGAATGCAAAATGTCTGCTTGAAACCAAAATGGCCGACTTCCTGTTCAATTTCAGACATAGCTCCTTGAGACATCGTTCTCACGAGTGATCTTTTCTTGTTGATTGGGGGCAAATTTCAAAAGAAAAACTTTCCAACTGCATCGATGTTGTTGAACATCTCTCGATGTCAAGGTCACACGGAGAACAATCGATGCTACGTCCTGTTTGCCTTCAAGTGGTATATTTGTTCAATGAAGCGCTAACAGCGTTAGCATCAATGCTCATTGACGTGCCATTCGATGGCCTTGTTGCTCTCAGCACGTCAATACAACACAAACGCGCGCTCGCATCTTGGATGTGTCGTTGTCATGGTTACCATCGATTTACACTCACGGTTCCGTTCCAATTCCTGTAGCGAACTTATGTCTGTCAAGTCTCATGACTCAGCAGACACAAGTTCCACACTGTAATTGGCCGCCAATGATCGTAAAAAATGATTGACTTCCTGTCACTGTGAAGCGTCTTCTTTTGAGGTTCGACTCTTGGACTCACTAGCGTTTTTTTTTTTTTTTGATGAAGCCTCTGAACTGAAGAGAACACTTGAAGCATTGGTAGTTATTACACAAACGGCCAGCAGGTGGCAGCAAAGCAAAGGAGATCAACCAGGGCCTTGTTGAGAAAAGGTGCCCACCGTTCTAAACAGATTTGTGAATAATGATGGAACCTGGCTATATTCTAATGCTAATTGCTGCAAAATAGAAACAAATAGAATTATATATTTGTTTCCTGATGAAAGAAGAGATTCAAATCTTTCTTTTGGTAGCTTCCATGCTTTTATAGCAATAGAACACAATATTCTGCAGGCCTTGCAAAATCAGTTCAGAACCAGTAAAAGCCGGGAGCGAAGGGGGTTGCTTCAGTGAAAATGGCTCCCAGTCAACGAGTTAAGGGTCACATTTCATTTTGAAAATGAACAAAGGGGTCAGGTCAAGTTCATAAAAAAACAACATTAAATCTGCATGTAAAATACTTCATTTCAATACTAATTCATTTTCACATTTTAGATTTCCAGAAAACATTTTTCTTATAATTTGTTCTAAAAAAAAAGTAATTAGTATCATTCATTAAAAAAAACAAAAAAACAATGGACATGTAGAATCTGTAAAATTGTAAAAACTATAGTCAAACGTAATTCTCTTGTTTTATAGAATAAAAATACATTATGCATGAATAAAAAGGAAAGGTTTCATTTGTAAGAAAATATTTAAAATAGTTGATATTACTAATAATCACTCTATAATTATCTTATTGTATTTACAACACATCAATCAAGGAATCAAATGTGATAAATCAGTAGAGAGAAAAAAATATGTGCGATGGCAATAAGGATTGTAATGTGGCCAAATGGCTACGAGCTGTGGAGATCCCCATGGGTCGATCCCGGAACCCCGTCTGTTCAACCTGCACATGCTTCCGGCTTCCATCAACAAAGGACATTAAGATGACATTATTTTATATTGCTATTTACATAAAACAACTTTGAATTGTCATGTGTACGGATTGCACTCCACAAATAAACTTGATTTGCCTATTTATAATTAATATCAATATAAAGGATGAAACAATTACTAACACAATTAATTGATTATCAAAATATGTCATTTAGTTGGATAATCAATTAGTTGATGAATAATATGTGATACATTTTCTAAATGTATATATTTCAATATATTTTCAATATTCACTGCCCCCCCCCCCCCAAAAAAAACAACTCAGCACAGTTAAAACACTGGCAACAAAAGTGAGTACACCCCTATGTGAAAATGTCCCAATTGTGCCCAAGTAGCAATTTTCTTTCCTTCTCGTTAATGTGACAATGTGCGATCATGTGTAAATGGAGAGCAGGTGTGTTAAACTTGGTGTCATCTTGCTCACTTGAAGTTCTGCGCGAAGGTCGTCTCACTTCTGCTGCTTCAGGCGCGAGTCTCATGTTTTCTCAAGGTCGCTCGGCTAATAAAGCAAAAGAAGGAAAGTTCTTTGCGCTCCCGCCATTAATCCGCTCCCATCCGTGGAGCCCGCGGGAGGCTTCGGCCCCCCCGCCCGGGCCCCCGAGGATTCCTAACGAGCAATTTACTGACGAGATCCAATAAGCAGATTGCAGACGCAGCAGGTCGGATGCGTCCTTTGTGTGGGGAAAGGCGAGAAGCACAAACTTCTCATTCAATTGGACACTTGATCAAAGCATCCAAGTGTCGAAAAACAAATCCTTAACATTTTTCAGTACTTTTTTTTATAAAGCTTGAAAACCGGTCTAAGTTGTGGCGCAACGTGATTTTGGGCTGCTTTGTGACCTGAGACCGGAGCAACTGTGATGTTGGTTGGTGATTTTCGTGGCATCTTTTCTAGACACTTCCTAAAGTCGGGGGTCTCCAACCTTTTTTCCACCGCAAGCAAAACAGCAACGAGCTTCTCATGTTTCACAACATTTGTTTTATAGCCAAATTTGCCTTTACTTGAAACAACAACAACAACAAGAGTGGTAACAAAAAAACACATCTAGCGAAATGATGCTGAATACGCACGCGAGCGGTGCAAAGGATCACAAAAGTCACGGTTTGGATCGGATCATTTTTAGGATCAGCCAGAAAAAAAAAGAGAGAGAAGATAAATAGTACTTGTCTTCATCTATTTTCAACACTTTTGAGCATTAAAAAACAAAAAGTCTAATATGGCAGATAAGGATTTAGGAAGACAAGTTTAAGTCAAATCCTCAAATCTAAACGGCTATATTTGACATTTTGAGTTGGATGGGCGTGTTTAAAAAATAGAGATATTTAATGGACAAAAAGTGTTTTATAAAATAAATGAAGACAAAGTTCTAGTTATCTTTTTTTTTTTTTAAATAATGAAAAGACCTCAAAGGGCAATTTAAGGCACATTCCCTTCCTTTAACTCTGGAGAGTGAATTACAAAGCAGCCTTGGTCCAGAAAAGTGGACGGCCAGTAACCAGAAGGTCGGCTGTTCGATCCCCATTATCTGTCGGCGTGTCCTTGGGCAAGGCACTTGCCACATCAATGTGTTGCTACTCATACTGGTGTATGGAAGGTGCCAATGTTTGGTGGGAGGGGCCGTAGGCGCACACGGGCAGCCACGCTTCCTTCCGTCAGCCTGCCCAAAGTAGCTGTGGCTATTTAAGTAGCTTAGCGCCACCACAGTGTGAATGTGTGAGCGCATGAATAATGCAACTTCTGTGACGTGTCTTTGAGTGGATCCAAAAAAGCGCTATATAAATCAAATGTATTATTATTATTAGAGAATAAAGAAGCAAGCCAGGTATTATTTGTCAAACTCATGTATGTTACCAGCCAGGCACTCGTAGGTAACGCTAGCTCGATAGCCACGAACATCGGAAGTTTGTGTCGTGCCATAGAATGACGGCGCAATTAACTCGCGCTTTCTTAGCGTTCAAACTTAATAATTGAATATGAATTCGGGATAGCGTTGCTTTGACGTTTGTCGCAACTACATAATGTTAAGAAAAAGTATGATCAAGAAATCCTAAAGGTCGAAAAGGGAAGTCAAGCTAGCCATCACGCGGCCTGATTTCAAAGTAAAAGTCTACCAAAGCTATTTGCATTGCCGTCAATGTATTATTTGGCCAACTTTATTTTGAAGTCCGCCTTAGCGATCCTACCGCGAGCGACACAAACTACGGCTGTTGCAGAAGCCTGTCCTAACCTCAACTGTCATGACTGATCGCTACCTCGGATCTCCAAAGTGATGCAACGCTGCCATCTACAGGGATCTGTTAGTCCTGCGTAGAGTTACTGTATGTCAAAGTTTGAATTTCACAGAAAAGCCAGCGAGAACGAACCTCTTGCTGGCGACCAGAAATTCCGCAGCCCTTTGCAAGCCTGCCAGCAACTTCCAGGCGACGTCAGTTTTTATCCGACACATCTGCCCGCCGCCTCCACGTTTTGGTCGTCTTCTGCTGACAGGTGCAAAGTTGCCGAGAGCAAGATTAGCCCAGCGAGCGCCGCATTTGCGACGGGAGCGCTTTCGGCTTTTCCGGTCCGACTGATGTCAAACAAACCAGCGTGATTAGCGGCGCTAATTGGAGCCATTAGTGCACGTTAGGGAGCCGGCAGTTAATCGGGCCTTGCGGCGGATAATGAGTTTCCTCGGCAGGTTGCTCCGACGTCCCGAGAGAGGAGACGAGCAGCGCCGGGATCGATCAGGGAAACCTTCAACGATTTTGTCGTCACGTCAACTTTGACGTGGGAAGTTTCATGTAAATTACAGGCTGATTAATCTATTGGGGTTCGTGCCAATCAGAATATTTATTCTTTATTTATTTTTATTTATTCGTGGGGCAACGGATCACCATTGATACGTGGTCGGTTCGGATCAGGCCCCACGGTTCGGACTGTGCGCGATCCGCGGATTGGTTGGTGGAAAAAACAAACCAAAAAAAAACCACAGAGCGCATTCACACGAAAGCAACATGATCAGCTCACAACCACCACAACAGCAGCAGAAGAAGTTGAAAGTCACCAAAGTGGCACGTATGGGAGCCTTTTCATGATACGGGATCTTTTATTCTGCGTCTCGACACGATTCACACGAGCTGAAACTTAACTACGACTCAACGTAACAAGGCTAACTTCAAAATAAAGTACCAAATAAGACATTGACGGCAATGCAAATAGCCTTGCTAAACTTTTACTTTGAAAGTGGCCCACGTCGCGGCGTGACGGCGAGCTTGACTTCCCTTTTAGACGTCAGACGATAAAGTTGCGACCAACATCAATACAACGCTATCCCCAACGCATATTCAATCGCTAATTCAGAACGCTAAGAAACCGCTAATTCATTACGCCGACGTAAGTGGCTACTGGCTAGCATAATAGAAGCTAGCTGTTAGCATTACCAACTGGTAGTTGTAAATGAGTTCGACAGCTGGTAACCGGCTTACTAACTCATTCTGGACGACTTTGTGGCGTTTTCATTATTAAATAAATAAAATACAAATAAATAGAACTTTGTCATCATTTATTTTATGAAAACAGTTTTGCCCATCAAAAAAAGAAAAACATTCAACTCAAAATGTCAAAAATAGCCGTTTAGATTTTAGGAACACAATTTTAAGCCAATAATAAATACCTTGTTATTTTACACATGGGCCATATTGTAAAAATAAGAATATTTCTGCCTCATATTGCGGCTATATTAGACATTTTGAATTGTTTATTTTTTTTATTTAAAGGGAAAAAAGGGTTTTACAAAATAAATGAAGACAAAGTACTCTTTATCCTTTTTTTCCCGCTGATCCAAAAAACAATCCGAACCGTGACTCAAATCCGTGATCCGATCCGAACCGTGACTTTTGTGATCCATTGCACCGCTAATATTTATAGATTATTGTATATAGGATAATACAAAAATATATACAACTAAAGTCATGTGACCTTTGGATTGACTACTTTAAACTTGGAACAAAATGTGGCGTTTTAGCGCTTAAGGGAAGGAAAATAAGCATTTGACATATACAGCGTTCCCTCGTTTTCCGCTGAGTTCGGTTCCCAAAAATACCCGCAACAAATGAAACCCGCAAAGTAGTTAGTTTTATGTTTTACATTTATTATAAATGTTTTAAGACTCTAAAACCCCTCAACACAAAGTTTATACACTTTTACCAATTGAGGCATTTACATTTTCTCACATTTTTCCCTTCTTTAAATATTCTCACTGTTCATAAATTGTATAAAATGTGTAGAAAAAAATGTGTAGAAAAAATGACCCAAATTCCAGAGGGGGGGGGGGGGGGTCACAAATCATTCATTGTCGTTGGCCCTTTTCTAGAAATTTAAGGGAGGAAAAGTGATCAAAATAAATGAAAATGTTATTTTTGTGAACAAAATCAGACTTGATCTGAGTCGCTAACGCTCACCGTTAGCTTAAGGTCGTGCTCACGACATCAAGGCGTTCGCATCAACGTTTGCATGTTGTTATTCCACATGATGACAAAGCGCTCGGATTCCCGCCGCTGACTCAGCATATTCGCAGGTGATGCTGAGGGAGAAGCGACGGCCTGGCGTAACCTCATCTTCGGGAAGGCCGGACTTTAATTACATTTGATTTCCTGCTCGCTTAATTAGCGTTTAGTCAGCGGGAGGAAACGGGCCGGAGGTTCTTCTCTTCGGTGCATCGGCGAACGTCACGACGTCGCGCGATGAAGCCGAGAGATGACGAGGAAAGCGGATAAACGCACGGGAATTGACCAGCGTGAGGCGTGACGGCGGTGGAAGTCATCCATCTCTCATCAATCCGATTTGCCGCTTGCAATTCTTCTCCGGCCGCTCGTCCATCATTTTGACGGACGAGCGGCTGGATGACATCCAACTGGCGCGCTTCCATCGCCATCTCGCCGGGCGCCAACATCCACACGGGATAAACAAATAATAAGCAATCAGCGTCGTGAGCGCTCGTTAGCTTGCGAGTGCTAACAGATGCCAGATTGATGATTAACGCCACGACGTTAATCACGACGAACGTTTGCGAAGGTCAAATGTCGATTTCTTCATTCGAGGCTGCAATGTTCGCGAAACCTTTGGCAGACGTTCGCCAAATGTTTTAAAGGGGATGTCAACCCAAAACTTTTGTTCTTGACACTAAATGTGGTATTCTGGTTAAGATTGTGTTAGTGGAATATAAATTAAGCAGCAAAATTCAGCAGTTTTTATCATTATGATCAGAAGGCGGCCATTTTGGCACTTGCTGTCGAGTGAAAATAACATCAAAAGCTTCCTTTTTTAAAAAGCTTTTCCTGATTTATTTCTATTTTGAGTTTTGATTTTAGTCTGGACTTTTTTTACTCTTATTTTGACTGTTTACTTATTTATTTTCTAAACGGTGCTTTCATTGTTGCCGGTGCTGCACTTTGAGATGTGTTACAAATCAAATCTATTATTATTATTATTACACCACAATTTCTCGGGTCTCAGCTGACAACCAATCACATGCTGTAAAAGTCAAAGTAAAAAGTAGTTATCAAAAAAAGTACAAGTACTGAATAACTGCTTGAACATGAATTCTGATTATTATTATTTTTTCAACAATGTCACCAGATAGACAAAAAGATCAAATGATGTGGAAATGCTGGCATCTTCAAATCATAAAATAAAATAAAAAAAATGACTTTTTGAGCTCGTTGTGTTTCGAACTTCTGCCAGGGCTAAAGCAGGCGAGTGTCCTCTTTTTTTCCTTCCTTTTCTGCTTGTTTTAGAGCTTAACGACCCACTTACAACTTAATTGTAGATATTTCTATTCTTTTACAAAAAACATGTAAATATTGATTGTTAGAATACGTTCACAAATGTATCGTCAGTTCAGAAATATTTGTCTGTTATTTAATGGAATAAAATGTCAAATTCAACTTTAAAACCCAATATCTATTTTTTCAACAATTATTGGCAATGTTTTGAAAGATGAATCACATTATTTTTTTTGTCATATACTGTTATATTACATACAGTCTTGTTAAAATGACTTTAAATTGTACTTAAGTTATGAAAAAAAAAGTAATTTTCTTACTTACTTCTTAATTTACTCGAGTATTTTTCTGGCGCCCCAATTGACAAAAAATGTCTGTTTGTTTAAATGTGTGTGTTTTTTTTTTTTGTTTTTTTTACAGTGCTGCTCAGCTTCAGAAAACAGCTGAGCTGTGATTGGTCGTTGCAACAGCAAGGGGCAAAATGGCCGCCCCCGAGATGGATGAAAACAGGCTGATTTTGTTTCAGAACTCATATTGCACAAATATTCAGATCTTATTCTGAATATATGAGAGAGCGAGCGCCGCCTCGGTCTGCCCCGCGCGGGGACGCTCGCATTTCCGGATTTAGAAACGAGCAAGATTTTAGCGCCGCCAAGCCAAAAAAATCTACTGTCGTTGATGAAGTATGGAAGACTCCGCCCCCGGGCGGAAGCTGGCGTGTCGTCGCATATGAAGCGCACGGGAGGGAGATGGCGGCGAATGCAATCATGCTGGAATCTTGTTAATTACAAAGAAGTTTTTTTTTGTAATATTAACTTTTTACTTCAAAATTATACTTCAGTAATTGTAAAATGTTAAACCTTTATTTTTTCTATTTCTCTCTCTCATTTTAATGACATTTTATTCATATATTGAAAGGTAATTATTCAATTGTTTTTTAAAAATATTTTACTATTAAATAAACAATGATAAACATTTACTACCACACAAATAAATTCATTTCAAAAAATGAACATATAAAAAAAAAAGAGAGAGAGGTCAAAAGTACCAAAAATTGGTACCGTTGAGTACCGGTATCGATTCCCAGGTACCGAGTATCGGATCAGTACCGGTTGACGTGTGAAAGGTACCCATCCCTGCTCCTCTGACTCGGGACGGACCCCCGACACGTTGCAAGTCAAGACCGAATTGGCGGGCGCAAGCCTGACACGGGTCGGCGGGAGTCGGTCAGTGGTGACCCCGGCGCGAGGTCAAGGCGCGGCCCCCGACGGTCCCATCCAAGCGCCCGCCCGCCGTCCCATTGTCCTCCTCGCTGCGTTCATCGCGACGCGGTCTCACCTGACGGGAACGCTCATTACGGGAGGAACGCTTTGTGCGGGAAAGAAAAAAGTGGCGACTCTTGTGGGAAATGACGAGCCTTATTAAAAAGGAGGAGACGCGCAGAGCAGCGCTCGCTTCCCTCCGCCTGACTTTTGTGCAGGCCGCTTGCCTTCGTTTCCTTTTTCATTTTGTGAATGTGAGGCTGAACTGTCGTCCATTATTGGCGAGCGAGCCAGCTTGTAATTTCAAGCAAATTGATGAATGGACGCCGATTGAGCGCGTTATCTCCTGGATCCTGCGTCCTATTTTCCCGCCATACCAACCCCCCCCCCCCAACCCGCCCGACTAAATACATTGTCTGACACGCATCCCGTTTCCATGGCAACAGCTGCGCTCTCCTGGGAAGATCCCCGGTCGCCATGGCGACACCCGCCCGCTTCCCCCCGTTAGGGATCACCGCTCGTGCCCGGTTTGAGCTCGTTTCCATTGGAAGGCCGCCGTGATGGAGCGTAAACAAACAAAGATGTCTGCCGCTGCCTCATCTGTGCCGGCGCTATAAGACACGCCTGCGCACAAGATATGAAATATTTCGGCCTCGTCATCAAGATTGACGCATTTCAATGACAAGCATTCAGATGACTTCACATTTGACTTCAGCAGGCCAACATGAGCTTGGACGGACAATTGGAAGTTAAAGCAAATGAAGACGCTGGATCGTAATATACGCTGTAAATACATCAAAGTAAATATGTAAAACACACAAACACAAACACAACAGGAGGTCTTCGGTGCCATTTTTCACGTCAACGGCTGCCGTCGAATTGTGCATGCTTGAACCCGGCGGAGACGTCCCTCTGGAAACTCCCCCCGTTCGATCCCGGTCACAACAACGGCAAAGCAGCAGAGGTTTGTTGTAACCGTAATACGTCTGTTAAGTATATTTGCGGTGAAATAATGAGTCGGTTCACAAGTTTAGCCTCGTACCAACGACGCTCTCTCAGTCGCCCGCCTGCGATCCTTGTGGGAAAATCAAGTGGCCACGCCCACGCGCTGTTCTACAAATGGTAGTTTGGCCGTCGATGTAAAGTGGCCTTTTGAAGAAGGTGGCGCTCAAGACGAGGAGGACACGGGAAAAGACGAGACGTCGCGCCGCCGAAGCTTACTTACGAAGTGCCGTTTGCAAAAGGCAACGCAGGTGCGAAATTGAAAAACTGACAAAAAGTATTTATAATTATAATGATTAATTATTACAATTCTTACTAATTATAACACTTGAATATTTTTTCTACCGTTTTTTGTTTTTGCTCCTCCATTTTGGATCGTGCCAGACAAAAGACCCCGAATACGATTCGGAAGACGAACGAGCCGTCGTATTCTCTGCACGTTGCCTTCGACGTCAATAAGACTGAGCTGAAGTCCTTCGAGATCTCAACTCAAGATTTATTGACGTCTGAGCGTTTCATTTCCCAGGAGGAGAAGCGCGACGATCGTCCATCTCGCCGGAGAGGAAGAAGTTCATTTCTCAATCTTCAATTGCAAAGAAGAAGAAGAAAGAGAGAAAGAAGAAGGCAAGCAACAGCGTACACGACGCGGCCGCGCGACGCTTTACGGCGCTTTTAAAAAGTTCAAACCTGAAACATTTCTTGACGATAATATCTTATATGTGAGCGCACTTGTCGAATTCTGATCAATATTCCATTTGTGCGATGTCAAGCAAAATCAGGCTGTTTTGATCCATCTCAGGGGCGGCCATTTTGCCACTTGCTGTCGACTGAAGATGACATCACAAGAGCTGTCAAAATGAATCGATTCATCGACAAGTCATCCATCAGCAAATTCATCAACAACTATTTTAATCATGGAGTCATCGTTTGGAGCCATTTTTTCATTGAAAATGGTTCAAATCCTCAGATTTGAGCATATCAACAGTGATTGTTGACTGATTTGTGGAGTCCTTCCTGGAAGAAGACATTTGCAAACATCACTTTTTACTTTGGAAAACAATGATTGAAACAGTAGCATAGAACAACATCAAGCTCCATTTTTCTTTTTCTTTTTAAATCACTATACGAATATGAAGTTTAAGGATGTCCCGATTTCCGATCACACAATTTTCGGTTGCTGACTCGATCGGAATCGGACGTCGTCTCCCAATCAGGACTCGGATCAATATATGAGTTTATTTTTATTTTTTTATTAGATCTGAGTGTAATAATGTGGGATCATTTGGGGCGGCTTTCTTTAAATCATAGACGGCAATTTCATTGGTTTCAGTTTCTTTTGAAATGTATTCATTTTAATTCCCCTTATTGTTTGAAACGATATTTTGTTCCACAGTCAGCCGGCCTGATTTTAAGAAGTTCAAACCCGTTTTTTTTTATAGTCCGTTTCTGTCACTAAAGAAATAGCAAAGAAAGCCTTTAAGTGACTTTCCCCGTCTAATTGCTTTACCTGCTAATATTCATTTCTTGTCTTGGCTCCATATATTTTTTGAAATATCTTGTTTAATTATTTAAAAATAGATTGTCAATGTTTTTAATAATCTATTGTCACACTGTATTTTTTTTTAAACTTTATTTATGAAATAATTAGAACTTTGTTGTGTTGAGATTAATTAAGGTTGTCTCTGTTAAGTGTTATTGTATTTTATATATTTGTCTTTTAAAATGTTTTTTTTTTCTTTCACTTTTTTATAACTGGTGCGTCATTTATGATTGCTTTGTTGAATTTTTTTTGAAATTTCCTCGTAAACCAGATGTTGCATCTCAAGGGGCTTATCCCACGATAACAAACATTTTCAACAACAAAATGCTGTATTTATTTATCCAAATATGTATTTATTCAAAAAGCTCATTTTAATACTGCGCAATATTTGTTCTCACGGTTATCAGAGCTTCAGAATGGAATATCGAGTCATGCCTAAACATGCATTTCACCAATTCATCGTTCTGAATCACAACACGACTGGAAAAAGAACAGATCGGTCGGAACCAAAAACACACACACGCACTTTATGGACACACAAGGATGCGTCACCTCACCGTCGCAGCACAAGTCCAAAAGGTTGCATGTGTGCGTACGCCCGAGTGGGCCAACGTCTGTGATGGGTTCACTCATTCACCGCCATTGATGACGTCAAAAATTCCTTTGGACTATTTCTATTCGTTTGACATTTTTTTCCACTTTTGTTAACAAGAGTATGAAAACCTGGATTTTTTTTTATTGTGCATTTACAACAGATAGAACATTTGCGATTAATCGTGAGTTAACAAGTGAAGTCATGCGATTAATTGCAATTAAAAAAAATGATCGCCTGACACCCCTAATTTTTTATAATCTTTTCTTTGTATATCTGTTCTAAATGTACAATAACAAAACCCATTCTAGGTTTTCATACTCTTGTTAACAAAAGTGGAAAAAAATGTTAAACTATTAGAAATAGTTCAAATGAATTTTTGACGTCTATAACCGTCAATGGCAGTGAATGAGTTCGGAAAGAAAGAATTTGGAATGAGCTGACCAAAGTCAGTGTCGGGTATAGACAAAGAATGGACTGGTCGCCAGTTCATGTAGGGCACATATAGCCCAAAAAAGGGGATTGGTCGCCGGCCATTGTCAGGGCACAGACAAACAGTTTGTCAGTCAGTGTCAAAGGACACGACAGATCGGTCGCCTGTCGAATTCAATCGAAACAAAAAAGGCCTGAGCCCGGACTCGAACCCGAAACCTGTAAGGTCACTCTGCCGACCGCTCCCCCACCGGCTGCCTGACGTCTTTGCGGCAAAGTTGAAGCCCAGTTGAAGGACGGCACGACTGCTGCCAGCCAATCAGCCGCCGCCGCCGCCGCCGCCGCTGCCGCCCGAGCCTCATTAACGAGCTGGCCTCCGTCTAATTAGTCAGCTGTCCGGACCAGAATGGACTGACCCCGCTGAGGTCATCAGAGGAGACCTCAGCGCCGGCGCCGTCAACGTGCCGAAGTCGACGCCCGACGACAGAGAACGGAATCGGATTTGGTTTATCTGCTTCCACCAGTGACATCACGCTTGTTAGAGACACACGCGCACGCGCACAAACGCACACGCGCACAAACGCACCCTCAACATGCGTCCCGTCATTCTTCACACCTGATGATGAAGACGAGGATTATATAGGAAGTCATGATGAAGATGATGATGATGAAGATGATGACGTGTTGACAAAACTGGTAAGGTTGAAGATGATGACGTCAATGATGGCGATTGATGACAACGTTGATGATGAAGATGATGATGATGACGTGCAGACAATACTGATAAGGATGAAGATGATGAAGATGAGGTTGCTGACGAAGATGATGTTGAAGGCAATGATGAGAAGGACAGTGATGAAGATGATGACGTGTAGACGTACGGATAAGGATGAAGATGAAGATGATGAAGGACATGAAGATGATGATGACGGCGATGATGAAGATGATGATGACAATGATGATGAAGATCAAGATTATGATGAAGATGATGAAGGTCATCATGATGATCATGATGATGAAGATGATGATGACAATGATGACGTGTAGGCCATGCTGATAAGGATGAAGATCATGAAGATTGTGAAGATGATGATGAAGGTGTTTGATAAAAATGATGGCGTGTAGACAATACCGATAAGGATGAAGATGATGAAGATGAGGCTGTTGATGATGACGCTATTGAAGGCAATGATGAAAATGATGATGATGACGATGACGTGTAGACCATGCTGATAAGGATGAAGATCATGAAGATTGTGAAGATGATGACGATGACGTGTAGACAATGCTGGCAAGGATGAAGATGATGATGATGGCGATGATGAAGATGATGGCGTATAGCCGATGCTGATAAGGATGAAGACCAAGATGAAGATGCTGAAGATGCTGAAGCTTCCACATTTTTGGGTTGCAGTGCATTTTTAGACGTGGTTGCCAGGCAACTGAAACTCTTTGTTGTGTCATCCTGCCTGCTGTACACAAACACACACACACACACACACACACACACAGGCTAACATGCTAAATTGTGGTTAGCGTGTTCCATGCATGAGCAAGCATGCGACATGTGCCGGTGTCACATGACCACACAATGGCGTCTGCGTGTGCGCCTCAACATGCTAACGTGGAGATCCAAAGCGGGAGCAGATGCTCCCCCGGCCGCTCGCTCATCCCGGGCGGTTGCCACGGCAACCCGCCTGGTGGTTGGCGTGGCAACGGTGCACTCCACATGCCAGCGGGGAGCTCATCAGGTGCAAAGTGGCGGTCGAAGCCAACCAGCGAGCGAGCGAGCGTCTGCCGACAAAAACGATGACACGCAACCACGACAACCACAACAACAGCCGCACGTCAACACGCTAACAACACTAAAGTTTCCTCAAATTGTTTGTTGAAATTTGATTCCTTGCACCTTTTGGACATTTTCCAACCGATTCTAGCCATTCAAACTTTGACATATTATATACATACCGCATATATTTTTCTCATTCCCAGGATTCCCGCCTTACCAACAATTCCCGATTTCCAACCCACATTTTTCCCACTCATTTCCAATGGCAGATTCAACATTTCACATTTTCATCCTTCAAAACATTGAAGTCATTCAATTCACTTGGGGCCGGGGCGGGGGCGGGGCGGGGGTGGGGCGGGGGCAGGGCGGGGGGGATTTGGGCCTTGTGGCCCTGCTTCCATTGGAAATGAATTGAGAGCGAGCGACGTGGCCTCCCGTGGGCGGAGCCCATAAGTGTGCAAGTTGTGCATTTGTGTGCATGTTTAATAATTAAGGCTGTGTGTGTCCCGAGGATCAAAGTCAGAAGGATTTCCCGCCGAGCGGTCGCAGACGCAATCATCGCTTGATTTTTGAGTTTGTGCACGTGACCACGGCAACCAAACAGGACGCGTTCCATTTCAAACAATTGTGGGGAATAAATCCAAGTGATTTCATCTTTTCCAGGGTCAAACAGCTTGACTGGTCGCCAGCAATGTTCAGGTCACATGGAGAAATGATGGACTGGTCGCCGTCAGTTCGTAGGCACGTACCAACAAACTGGCCTATAGACATAGACTGGTCATCGGTCAACATTAAAAGACAAATGGAGAAAAAAAAAGCTGATTACTCGCCAATCAATGTCCTGGGAAACATAATGGAAAACAGATGATTGGTCATCGGTCACTGTCGGAGTATATATAGACAAATAAGCAACTGGTCACCAGTAAATGTTAGATAACATGGACAAACAACAGACACGTATGGACAAATGATAGACTGGTCACCAGTCAATGACAGGCCAAATATAGACAAACTGCTGATTGGTCGCCAGCCAACGTCAGGACACATGAACAAATTATGGACTGGTCACCAGTCAATGACAGGCCACATATAAACAAACCGCTGATTGGTCGCCAGCCATTGTTAGGGCACATATGTACAGTACAAATGGTGGACTGGTCGCCAATGAATTACATGCTACATATAGACAAACTGGCAATTGGTCGCCAGTCAATGCCAGAGCACAAATGGACAAATTATGGACTGGTCGCCAATCAATTACATTCCACATATAGACAAACTGGCAATTGGTCGCCAGGTAATACCAGAGCACAAAAGGACAAATAATAGACTCGTCGCCAATGAATGACATGTCACATGTAGACAAACTGCAGATTGGTCGCCAGCCAATGCCAGGCCTCAAATACACAAGTAGTGGAGTGGTCGCCAGTCAATGTCAAGTCACATATGGAGAGAGAGAGACGAGCGATTGGCAACCCACAGGAAGTCGTGAGCACAGGTTTGAACGCCAAACCTCAGACCTGCGAGGCAGACGCGCCAACCGCTCATTTGCCTCTCACTTTTCTTTTCTTTTTATTCTTTCTTGTGCATTTGACTTGTTGAAGTCCGCGTGGTTAATGAGGTGACAAATGTCGAGCTAATCGCTTTGCTTCGATGGGACGCCGCCGCTCAGCTCTGGAAATCCTTGTCACTCCACTTGCACAAAAAACGGCAGGAAATCTTTCTTGGCATTCATCTCGATATGTTCTTGTTTGTCACTTTATGTTTTTGTCTTTCTGATGACGGTTTGAGCGCGACGACCAATCCATTGGTCAATTTGCCATAACAAGCGGACAAGCACGACAGATGTTGTTTTCTCAGAGAGGGGAGGGGTGAGCAGTTACGCATTGGAGGAGGCAGCATGGGACACTGTGACTTACTAAGAAGAATGTTAGCATTTATTCATGACATGAATCTTTACATGTTTCTTCTGCACTAAATATTCTCTGCTCTGACCGACCAATCAGAGGAGAGAAAAACGCAGATGTCACGGAGGGCAGGCCAATGACAACGCTGGAAGAATGCATCGCGCCACTAACGAGCACAGAATTAGCGACTCATTTAATTTCCCGAGAAAGAACTACTTGACCTCTTGTAGTACGTTTCAGCTTTATTTTGAAAATTCAATTGTGGCTTGTACTAATATACCTACAAAGCAGATTGAATGTAAAAAAAAAGTTATCTAAACATCGACATTTACAAATGTAGTTGCTCCCTTTTGGTACAGATTATTCTGTGTTTATTTTGGGTGTCATTCTGCTATTGACCACTGGATGGCAACATGCTATTTGTATGTCACCGTTTACATTTGAAAGAAGAAGAGTGAAAACAGGAAGTATTTCAGCCCAGCCTGCTTTTTGCTGAAGATGAAAATCAACTGCTGTATGTTCATTTTAGGACTTTATTCTCAGATGATGAGTTAAGTTTGAATAAACTCAAACTAAGCCTTTTTTAAATAACTAAAACTAATCAAAAGTAACAGTCCCACCCTGAAAACGAATTCAAACCAACTCAATAAAAAAAATTTAAAAAAATCAAACTGAAGTAAAAACGAACTAAAATAAAATAAGCCTAAAAACGCTGTGCATTCCCTCGCGGATGTCGGATTTCGCGCGGACGTGCTCACCAATAAAGTCAATCCAGCGACAATTGGAATCACAGACAAGCACTCGCTTCACACACAACATTGTGAGTCGTGCGTGTGTGTTGCGTTGAGCCGCGTTGTTGAGCCGCCCGCCCGCGCTGCGCGTTGGCCACGTGTAATCAACCCTCCGAGGCAGGACGGCGCTAAAAGTGCCATCCATCATCCGGGCTCGGTGGCGCGCCAGGACGAGCGCCCGCCGCCGCTGACGTCCTGGCGCTCGTCCCTTCCAGCGCAAACGCGCGTTGGAAAAGGTTATTGATCGTCGTGTCGTCGGCCCCGCCTTCGCGCTGACCTCATTCAGATGTCGTTTGTCTTTTTTTAAGGGCGCGTTAAATTGCAAACGCAAGCTAAGAGCTAATTGAGGACGCTGGCAGTTGCTGCTTGCAGACTTTGGAAAATGGAAGACTTCTTGTGGCTTTGCCAGAATTTTTGGTCCGCCAAATTTCAAGCGAAGTCAAACTGGCTTCGGGGCTGAATTTCACCAAAATAGAAACAACCGTTGGAAATGATGACAATGAGCCCAAAATCTCTGGAAGGTAAAACCAGTGAAAAGTGCGGGAAGATCAAAATAGACGATATCATCGATATCATGAAAACAATTAAGCAGAGTTTGTACGAATCCATTCTGGATTTTATGCCACTTTTGGAGTTGACCCAAATTGACGAGAAATCAATGCAAGTCGATTGGAAATGTGTCATAATCCGAATTGCCAACAGCCAAGGTGCGAGGATTTGCGGCATCAGTGACAAAAGCAGCAACTTTGTTTGTTTTCCACCAATTTCAGCCAAGATTTTTTATTATTTCTTTAAACATCCTGAGCAATAATTGTTACAAGCGTCGCCAGTTAGCATAAAGTGCGCTTTCATGACAATCCGAGCCACAAATCCGTGACCACAAACACCCCCCCCCCCCCCCCCCCCCGCAGGTGCAATGGTGTATTAGTGAGGCACGTTAACATTAATATTGCTGTAAAAAAGCACCGTGAGAGCCGAGATGAGTTCAAGGACGCGAGTGGCCGACTTGAGTGGCCAGCAAAGTCCACGTGACAAACGATGACGCAACACGCATTTAGCGCGTTTCGATGTGAAATGTTCCCACACTTGTGCCAATAAACTTTCCAATTCATTTGCAAATGCAGCTCAGGTTTGATTATTTCCTTTTTTTTAAACATTGTGCTGTGCATTGAGAGGGCGATAATGTTCACGCGCAAACATTTTTCTTTTTCTTTTTTACCGGGAATTTCCGTCGACGGCGCTCAAAGAGTTCATCAATTCATCGGGTGCGAGCAGGCCAATTTTTGTCCGACGTGCAAATTTCCCCCGACGCAACTTAGATCACTTTTTAGAGTGTGAAAGCTCTATTTGTCCCACGAACAATAACGATGACGAACGAGAGGGTTTTGTGCTTGGCAAGGATTCCAGTGAGGGTCACAATTGATTTTTAATTGTTATGTTTTGAACAGGAAGTTGAAGTGACATCATCGCAGTCACTGAAGCACAGAAAAAAAAAGTGCTTGTCCCGACAAAAACGAGAACATTGGTGTCTTTGCAAATAAATCCAACTTGTAGTGTCAGCATATATCACCCCCCCCCCCCGCCCCTTTCCTCACCCCCCACCGTGTCCTCTGTCGCCCTTCAGACCCCCCTCGCCCCCCGGGCCTGCAGCGCTGACGCCGATTTGGCCTTAAAAAGACAAACAAGTGTGCGAAATGTCATCCACGCTGACTTTGCTCACTCACAGGAAGGAAAATCGGTCCTCTGCTGCGCCCCCTGCTGGGCTTCGCACATCACAGGAAGCCCTCGGAGGGCGACGACCATATTTGGGGACTTAAGCAAGGGTTGCTAACGTAAGAGGCTAATTGTATTATTATCAATGGTGGACAAAGTATTGCAGCAACAACTGAAATTGAAATTCATTTTCAGGTATTTAATTGTCAAATGCACAATTTGATATAAAAAAAATATTTTTGTTGTTGTTATCTGACTATTTGTGAAAATGTGTCTATGAGCGAGCTTCAGGTGTGTCGCAGGTCAGTCTTCTTTCATGAAGAACTACAGAAATCAGTCAACAATTACTGTTGATATGCTTTTTTTTTTACATGAATATTTTCTCTTTTACTGCAAATGAATATCGGCTTCCTTGACTACTAAAAAATCGGTATCGCCGTCTGCCTTGAAAAAAACGTATCGATCTATCGCTAAATTTGATTTAACATATGATTGGACGGCAAATCATTTGACGTGAAAAGATTTGAATTTCTCTGGCCGCCCGGTCTTAGAAACGGCGCTTGATTGATTTCTCCACAAAGTTTTTGGCGGGTGAAGCAAGTTCGGTCTCCTTTCAAGCAAGTCAGCAAAAAGCAATCCGTCCTCCAGCCAATCCGATTCGCCGGCGTCCAGGAAGCAGGAAGCAGGAAGCGTTCCGCCAGGGCAGGAAGCGGAGGCGAGGCTCCATTAGCATTCTTTGGGGGGGGGGGGATGAATAAATGATGAGCGTCGCTTGCGCGGGAATGCACAGTCAGCGCCGGCGACTTCGCCGGGAAATTCGATGCTGATCACGCCCGGCCAAGACCCAAAAGCGAGCGCGTCCTCGACCGCTTCACACGTCTCGTCCAAAAAGATGCCGATCAGCATTTCAACGCGCAATCGTCGGCACGACGACCAACACGCGTCCACCGCGGACGGTCGGCACATCCAGTCCATCATTTGCAAATCGTCTTTGGGACGATTGACTTTCACTTCATGAAATTGGATCTTTAAATATGCTGGAAAAAAAACACACCTAATACTAAACTAATGAAGCATTTTTTTCATCAATAATGAACCAACAAATCAACTAAAACTAAGAGAATTTGAAAAACAACAAACAACAAGCAAAGCAACTAACTTGCAAAATGTCAAATGATTGCAGAGCTGGCGAGTGCACGAGCGGCCCGCCGTGTCTGAGGTTCTCGGGGGTCTTTTACAAAGAGCGGATCTCCTTTCCGCAGCCAGTAAGCTCATCCTCCTCAGGGTCCCGCCGCCCCCTCCCTCGCCCATTGATCGCCTTGTGTGTGCGTGCACGCCGCTATCAAGTTGCCAGGCATTGCTGCTCGTGATTACGTACACGTTACGTGAATGTGCACATGACCCCCCCCCCCGCCCCCCCCCCCCACCAAAAAAACATCCTTCCACTACTACTACTACCAACACTACTGATATTATTACTGCATGAAATGAGAAGCTGTAAACTAGTTGGACATAAAACTCATTTGAAAAAAAGTCAAAATATTTGACGTGAAATGAGTTGAGGTAAAAAAATTTGGCTTGAAAAGATTTTGACGTGAAAAGTGCGAAATAATTTGAAGCAGAAAGATTTGATGTGAAATGATTTACCGTAAAATGTCATCATGTCAAACGGGTTGCCGTCGATTTTGAGATCAAGTGATTTGACGTTATATTAGAATAAATGTGCATAAGTTATCCCATATCAACTCCAGCGCGAGTTTCCCTTGTGAGAAAACGCGGTTAAGGAAATGGATGGATGGAAGTTCTCCCATATTTACTCTTATCGTATCGCAAAGCATAACTGTTGCAGCTGCAAAACAGGAAGTGTGCCCTTTTCACGAGATAGAAACACTTTGCGGAGGAACTGTTGAACTTTGACTGTTGAAACCTTCAGCGCCGAAGAAAGACGATGTGTCTGTATTAGTATCTGCACGAGGACTCAAATCCGTGATGGTTGCTGCTGTGTGTTCCCCCAACCTTTAGGACAGCAATGATTGTGTAACCAGGGACCGCCCTAAAAAAAGTCAAAAGAGAGGGCTTGACAGAATGTGCTCAGAGTGGTCGGAGGTTGTAATCTGTGCACATCTCTGTCCATTCTCCTGGCGAGCAAAAAGAATCAAAGTCTCTTGTCTTTCTTCCGTTCTTCTGTTCTTTATTAAATGTTCAAGGTTGACTGAAACCCACACGTTAAAACAATTAGGTGTGTTTAAAGATGTCAGATGAATTGACATGAAATTATTTAAAATAAAACGATTTGATGAACAATGATTTTACACAATGTGATTTCAAATCAAATCATGTCAATCATTCAAATGAGCACATTTTGATTGGATGAAATAGTTTAGACATGAAAATATTTGACCTAAAATGACTTGAAAAAGAGTTGAGGAAAAGAAGAGTTGATTTAAAATGGGTTGACGTAAACTATTTTGATGTTGAATTCATTGACGTGAAATGAGTTCATAAGTTGACATAGAGTTGACCTAAATAGAGTTTATGTAAGAATATTTTAAGGAACAAGAGTTGACATCAATTTTTGGGGAGTAAAAAGCATTAGACGTGAAACAAGTTACTGCAAAAAATTTGGCGCCCCCAAAAAATGGAGATAATGATTTGGCGAAAAAAGTTTTGTGCTTATCAAGATTTGCCGTGAATTTAGTTGGCGTGGCGTGATTTGGTGGGAAAAAAAGAGTTTGACGTCAAATGAGTTCATGCAAAAATGATTGGACGCAAAAAGATTTGATTCGAAATGACTAAACATGAGACGTGAAATAAGTTGACATGCAATGATTTGACGTCAAATGACAACAAAAAACAATTTGTTTATAATCATTTCACGAGACACGGTTTGACATCCAATGATTTGATGTTAAATAAAATAAAATAAAAATGATGTACAAAGAGTTGACTTCATTTGGCGTAAAAAGATTTGATTTAAGAAGAGTTGGCGCAAAGCTACTTGGCGTAAAGAGATTTGTCGGCAAAGACTTTCACGTCCAATGAATGTCAGTGCAGTGATGAGTAACACTAATTAAGTCGGTCGCCTTAAGAGCAATACCAATAAAGTACGTCTTCTGGTGGCTAACGCTAACGACAATAAAGTATGGCGTCCCGTATGGCGTCCCGTGTGCGCGCGCGTTAATGTGGCCCCGAGCTGTGCTTGCCGCTGATTTACGGCGCCGGGATGTTTGTTGCGATGGGACGTCTCGCCCAGCGCTCGCGCGGCTCCTCCATCACGTCAGGCCGCGCCGGCGAGCGGCGTGCTCATGATTCGCCTTTAACGACAAGCGACAAGCCAGTCGCCATCTTTTGCTTCCCGCAATCCATCAAGTGGCGTCGCCGTCACGACCGCATGGGAAACAAACGCGGCGCCGTTAGCCTCCTGCTAACCGGCGCTAGCACATCCATCAACGCAAACATCCAAGCGTTTGGCAAAACTTCATTTCATTTTGGAATAAGGCCGGAACATAAAAGGTGGGAAAAGTCACGCACTTCCCAGACGCGCTATTAGCATGTTTATTGGCTACGACATTTACAGTCGTCGATTCAAAGCGAGAAGCGTGACTTGATCCAATTGAAGAACTCGACTTCAAGCAAAGGAAAAGACTTCGACTTCGGCTCCGGTTTCTCGAGTCCATTGAAAGAGTCACTTGACTTTGTGTACTTCAAGTCGTCCTCCAAAGTCAGTGAGATGAATCAGCTGGTCAAAAGAGTCACAATGAGAGTCGATTTAGGGAGTCACAACAACTGAGTCCATTTAAAGAGTCAAAGAACGGACTTCATTTGGAGAAGTTCCCGTTACTTTAGTCCATTTAAAGAGTCACTTGACTTTGTCTACTTCAAGTAGTCAATTCAAAGAGAGTGACATGACTTGGTTGATTGAAAGAGTCGACTTCATGCAAGTGGAAAAAAAAAATCCTTTCTAGAAGTTGATTGAAAGAGTCACATGACTTAAGTCCATTTAAAAAGTCACATGCCAAAGTCAATTTCAAGCAAATGGCTTGTCTGAGGTCGTGCATCTATGACGAGTGCGCTTATTACAATGTCTTAGCATGTGCAACAATGTGCTCAAATTAGCATAACTTGTGGCTAGTTTTATTAGCATACCTCTCATTGCAAGTCACAGTCCAATTAGCGTGTCAAGCAGCATCCGCACTTCTTTTGCTGCGCGTTTAATAGCAAGTGTTCGTTTGTTGTCGTCCTAAAGGTCATTTGTTGTGGTTGCGCTTTAGCTTCTCCTTCCTGCCACATTAGCACGTAGCTCGCTAATGTGTCCGCCGACCTCCCGAAGACACGACGTGTGCGCATCGAAGTGCTTTTCCACAGCTTCAAAGTCGAGTCCCGCCGGGAACGTAAAAGAAAAAAAAAAATCCAACGCGTAAAAACCAGCTAATCGTTTCCATCGATCCGGAAGTGTCAAACGTGACGGCCAGACGGCAGCCGGTCATTTATGTACATTTGATTAGCCGGCGCTAACGACTTCCACGTGACGTGAAACGACCGCCACCGCAAAGTGAGCGCTAACGATACTCTTGCTCTTAATCACCGGCGGCACTTCCTGATACCCTCGCATTGATAGGGGTGTCTTAAGTCCAGGTGGCGGGCGCACGCTCAAACAAGTGGTCAAGTGGTCATGTGGTCATGTGGTCATGTGGTCGCCCCCCCCGACTCTGAAGGACGTCCATTTTGACCACAAAGCTCTTTGAGTGCACAAAAAAACGTGTTTGAAGCAGGATGGAAATCTCGCAGGGAGCAATAAAGATGAAGGCCCTCGCAAGGCCTGGCGTCCAATCAGAAGCTTCGCCCACCGGGACCACCGTGCCCTCCCCACGCCCTCCCCGCGACCTCCCACAATCCCCGCTGCAATTGAACGCCACCCAGCAGGACGACCATTGGCTCATTACTGATGAGCTTGCGAATCTCGCTTGTCGGTCATCCACTAAGTCAGGTTGGCCTGATCTTTTTTTTTTTTTTTTTCTTGTGAGAGAGCTCAGTAGCGTTTGATTAATTATTGTTTACCGATTCGACACGTCATCATCATTGCTCTCTCTATTTATTTATTGATCTGAAAATTCCGGCTTCTAACTGAGTTACTGCATTTAACAAACAGGTTGCAGTTTGTTCCATGTCTGAACGGCACTGAAATCAAATATTAAGGCTTAATGTTCCATTAATAGAACATTCTTCCATTCTTAACGTGTGAACCCTAAGTAAGACATTTTGTTGAATATTGCCATAAAAAAATGGATGTTTAAAAATCGATTCGGCCGCATATCGAATCGATTCGAGAATTGCGTGCTGTAATATCGCCATATATTGCAGATCGATTTTTTCTAACACCCCTAATATATATATACCCCCCCTTAACTCTTTGACTGCCAGACGTTTTCAGAAAAGGGATGCCGTGGGTGCCAGCCCATTTAAGCATTTTGACTGATCTTTCAAGGTCCATAGAAAATGATGTGTTTGGACTATGGAAACACACGTACTACCAAATGAAAGATTGGACTCTCATCTTTCATCAGAAAAAAAAAGTTTGTTTCTACCTTATTCCGTTTTTCATTAATCAACAATAGAAAATGGTTAGTTTCACCTCTGTTTTGAAACAAACGTCTTTTAACGTCTTTGGCACTCCTCCGTAGGATTTTACTACGCGTTATTTAACGTTTTTGGTAGTCAAAGAGTTAAAGTTTACTAAGTCACATAGTCAATGTGACCTTTGACCCTCCTGTTATGTTGGTTTCTCAGCAACAGCAATAATGTTCCCGCCCGATTAATTGATGAGAAGTTTCAGCGCAAAAAACGACTCATTTGTATCTTCAACTTGAAAATGGGTCAATTTGACCCGGGCTATGTTTAAAGTTGCAAAACCATTCCGATAAAAATAGCTTACTGGCATTATTAGCCGTTTCCATTGCACATAAAGTACATCAAACTTAATTTCTTA
Organism: Vanacampus margaritifer; assembly: GCF_051991255.1. Taxonomy (NCBI): domain Eukaryota; kingdom Metazoa; phylum Chordata; class Actinopteri; order Syngnathiformes; family Syngnathidae; genus Vanacampus; species Vanacampus margaritifer. The sequence continues at coordinate 677,930 of NC_135433.1, forward strand.
GTCAGTTGATGTGAACTTTCATAGTAAAAAAACCCTGTTGGGTCAATTTGACCCGGTATATCGAAAGCATCCTTTTTCACTGCAAATATGTCGAAATGAACGTTTTTGTATTGTCTGTCGGTGTCAAGATTGATAAAGAATCATCTGACGTCATCACCTGACGTCATCACCTGACGTCATCACCTGACGTCATCACCTGACGTCATCACCTGACGTCATCATCTGACGTCATCACCTGACGTCATCACCTGACGTCATCACCTGACGTCATCACCTGACGTCATCACCTGACGTCATCACCTGACGTCATCACCTGACGTCATCACCTGACGTCATCATCTGACGTCATCAACTGACGTCATCAACTGACGTCATCATCTGACGTCATCAACTGACGTCATCATCTGACGTCATCATCTGACGTCATCATCTGACGTCATCACCTGACGTCATCACCTGACGTCATCACCTGACGTCATCACCTGACGTCATCACCTGACGTCATCACCTGACGTCATCACCTGACGTCATCACCTGACGTCATCACCTGACGTCATCACCTGACGTCATCACCTGACGTCATCATCTGACGTCATCATCTGACGTCATCATCTGACGTCATCATCTGACGTCATCATCTGACGTCATCATCTGACGTCATCATCTGACGTCATCAACTGACGTCATCAACTGACGTCATCAACTGACGTCATCAACTGACGTCATCATCTGACGTCATCATCTGACGTCATCATCTGACGTCATCATCTGACGTCATCAACTGACGTCATCAACTGACGTCAGATGATGACGTCATCATCTGACGTCATCATCTGACGTCATCAACTGACGTCAGATGATGACGTCATCATCTGACGTCATCACCTGACGTCATCACCTGACGTCATCACCTGACGTCATCACCTGACGTCATCATCTGACGTCATCATCTGACGTCATCATCTGACGTCATCATCTGACGTCATCATCTGACGTCATCATCTGACGTCATCATCTGACGTCATCAACTGACGTCATCAACTGACGTCATCAACTGACGTCATCAACTGACGTCATCATCTGACGTCATCATCTGACGTCATCATCTGACGTCATCATCTGACGTCATCAACTGACGTCAGATGATGACGTCATCATCTGACGTCATCATCTGACGTCATCAACTGACGTCAGATGATGACGTCATCATCTGACGTCATCATCTGACGTCATCATCTGACGTCATCACCTGACGTCATCACCTGACGTCATCATCTGACGTCATCACCTGACGTCATCATCTGACGTCATCATCTGACGTCATCACCTGACGTCATCATCTGACGTCATCACCTGACGTCATCACCTGACGTCATCACCTGACGTCATCACCTGACGTCATCAACTGACGTCATCAACTGACGTCATCACCTGACGTCATCATCTGACGTCATCACCTGACGTCATCATCTGACGTCATCAACTGACGTCATCATCTGACGTCATCATCTGACGTCATCATCTGACGTCATCACCTGACGTCATCACCTGACGTCATCACCTGACGTCATCATCTGACGTCATCACCTGACGTCATCACCTGACGTCATCATCTGACGTCATCACCTGACGTCATCACCTGACGTCATCACCTGACGTCATCATCTGACGTCATCACCTGACGTCATCACCTGACGTCATCACCTGACGTCATCACCTGACGTCATCATCTGACGTCATCATCTGACGTCATCAACTGACGTCATCAACTGACGTCATCAACTGACGTCATCATCTGACGTCATCATCTGACGTCATCATCTGACGTCATCATCTGACGTCATCAACTGACGTCATCAACTGACGTCAGATGATGACGTCATCATCTGACGTCATCATCTGACGTCATCATCTGACGTCATCACCTGACGTCATCATCTGACGTCATCACCTGACGTCATCACCTGACGTCATCATCTGACGTCATCACCTGACGTCATCATCTGACGTCATCATCTGACGTCATCATCTGACGTCATCACCTGACGTCATCACCTGACGTCATCACCTGACGTCATCACCTGACGTCATCACCTGACGTCATCACCTGACGTCATCACCTGACGTCATCATCTGACGTCATCATCTGACGTCATCATCTGACGTCATCAACTGACGTCATCAACTGACGTCATCATCTGACGTCATCATCTGACGTCATCACCTGACGTCATCATCTGACGTCATCAACTGACGTCATCATCTGACGTCATCATCTGACGTCATCATCTGACGTCATCAACTGACGTCATCAACTGACGTCAGATGATGACGTCATCATCTGACGTCATCATCTGACGTCATCAACTGACGTCAGATGATGACGTCATCATCTGACGTCATCATCTGACGTCATCATCTGACGTCATCACCTGACGTCATCACCTGACGTCATCATCTGACGTCATCACCTGACGTCATCATCTGACGTCATCATCTGACGTCATCACCTGACGTCATCACCTGACGTCATCACCTGACGTCATCACCTGACGTCATCACCTGACGTCATCAACTGACGTCATCAACTGACGTCATCAACTGACGTCATCATCTGACGTCATCATCTGACGTCATCACCTGACGTCATCATCTGACGTCATCAACTGACGTCATCATCTGACGTCATCATCTGACGTCATCACCTGACGTCATCACCTGACGTCATCACCTGACGTCATCACCTGACGTCATCACCTGACGTCATCACCTGACGTCATCACCTGACGTCATCATCTGACGTCATCACCTGACGTCATCATCTGACGTCATCACCTGACGTCATCACCTGACGTCATCACCTGACGTCATCATCTGACGTCATCATCTGACGTCATCATCTGACGTCATCATCTGACGTCATCAACTGACGTCATCAACTGACGTCATCAACTGACGTCATCATCTGACGTCATCATCTGACGTCATCATCTGACGTCATCATCTGACGTCATCAACTGACGTCATCAACTGACGTCAGATGATGACGTCATCATCTGACGTCATCATCTGACGTCATCATCTGACGTCATCACCTGACGTCATCACCTGACGTCATCATCTGACGTCATCACCTGACGTCATCATCTGACGTCATCACCTGACGTCATCACCTGACGTCATCACCTGACGTCATCATCTGACGTCATCACCTGACGTCATCATCTGACGTCATCACCTGACGTCATCACCTGACGTCATCACCTGACGTCATCATCTGACGTCATCATCTGACGTCATCATCTGACGTCATCAACTGACGTCATCAACTGACGTCATCAACTGACGTCATCATCTGACGTCATCATCTGACGTCATCATCTGACGTCATCATCTGACGTCATCAACTGACGTCATCAACTGACGTCAGATGATGACGTCATCATCTGACGTCATCATCTGACGTCATCATCTGACGTCATCACCTGACGTCATCACCTGACGTCATCATCTGACGTCATCACCTGACGTCATCATCTGACGTCATCATCTGACGTCATCACCTGACGTCATCACCTGACGTCATCACCTGACGTCATCACCTGACGTCATCACCTGACGTCATCACCTGACGTCATCATCTGACGTCATCATCTGACGTCATCATCTGACGTCATCAACTGACGTCATCAACTGACGTCATCATCTGACGTCATCATCTGACGTCATCATCTGACGTCATCGCCGTGCGGCGTGACGGTTGTAACGACATGCAGCCCGGCACAAGGAAGCAATCACAAACGACGCCGTTGGAACGACGGCACAGCATCGGCCCTGTCAGTCTTGACAAGTTGAAAGGTCACCGATTTGACACGCACGCGCTTTGCACACGAGCGCTCGCTCGCACTGCAGCAAGTTTTCCCGTCGCTCCGTACCAAGCGTAAATGTTGATGTTGGTGCTGCGGCGGCGGCGGCGGCGGCGCTCTGATGACGATGATGTCACGGCACGCGTTGGCTGACAAAAGCCGGCGACACCTTCGCATATGGGGCGGCCATATTGATGGATGGGACGCCAGACGCACGCTGACGGCTGACTCACCGAGTGTCATCGCGGCGCCATCCCTCGCTCGCCTTTGACTGCCGTTTGCCCGTTAGACGGCGACAATCGCTTTTGGGAGGAATGAGCGTCGCGTGTTAAAGTTCACACGCAGCCGGCGTCCAATCTTTTCGATGCCTTCCGTGTTCCGCTCAAAGTTGGCTGAACTGCAGCGCTGCGTCTCCTCGCGGTACCTTTCACGCGGGACGGTGACGCGGTAGAATATGGAGAGAGAAAAACATCTGCAGTGTGAAAGGGGTTAACGTCATCCCCGTGGATTGTTTTGCTCAATGAAATCACAGTCGTGTCCTTCGGGAGGAATTTGGACAGTGGCGGCTTGCCAGTAGGGGGCGCTACGTACGTTCCGACAAGACAAAACATTTCATCAAAGAAAAAATGACAGTAAAGTGAAAAAAATACATTGAAATGCGCAGAAAAAAAAAAATGAGAGCCTCCGTGGCATGATTTTTTTTTAATGTGTTGAAATTGGACTGATGTGCATCGGCTGAATTATTTGGAAGTTGACGCATGTAAAAAAATGTGGAGGAATAAAAAATAGCAATACTCTCGTGTTGTTGGAGTTGTGAGGTGACCCTCATCCTGTTCGAGGTAATAAATAAGAAATAGGGCCAAGGTGGGAAGCAACATTCCAGCGCCGAAGATTGCCGAAGATTGCCGAAGATTGCCGACGATTGCCGAAGATTGCCGACGATTGCCGCAAGCGATTTCATGACAAGAAGAAAAGACAACTCGAAGGATTCCTGCGACGGACCAAACTTGGCCAGGAGGCCGACGGGAGTTTTTTTCGTATCATTTTTGCAGTTTGATAGCATTTATTTATTTTTTGCTGTGTGGTTTGTGCTTGTTGTAAATAGTTTTGAAAGTTGTCCGCGAGGGTCAATCGAGGTCAAACTGCAATCAATGAAATTATGCTCGCAAATGAAAATCCGCGACAGAGTTAAGACGCAACGAACCGAACCACAAAGGAACATTGTTACGTACTGTATATAGTAAGTTTTTTTTTTTTACCCTATTCTCACGCTTAACTCATTGACACGCAGCCATTTTGACTGAAGCAACCCCCTTTGCTCCCGTTTTTTTTTTTTTACTGGATTTTGACAGATTTTGCAAGGCCCACGGAATATTGTGTTCCATTGTTATAGAAAGCTACCAAAAGAAAGATTCAAGTCTCGTTTTCATCAGGATAAAAAAGGATATTTCTATCTGTTTCCGTTTTGCAGCAATTTGCATTCGAATATTGCAAAGTGTCATCATTATTCACAAATCTGTTGCAAAGACACCTTTTTACAACGTGGCCCTGGTTGATCTCTTATACTCTGCTGCCACCTGCTGGCCGTTTCTGTCATAACTAGCATTGCTTCAAGCATTCTCTTCAGTTCAGAAGCTGCATCAAAACTTTCTGTATTCTCTAGCATTAAAAAAAACAAACGTAAAAACGTATAAATACGTTTTCTGGACCAGAACGTATATTTATAAATTTTGGGGAGATCATGATATTGTTTTCATTGCGATTAGTAACAAGTCGATGTCAATCGCCCGCACATGCCAGGAGGCCAAGAAACAACGAGTGGCATCCAAGCACGACGGCCAAATGTGTTCTGACCCAAAGTGGAAGCGAAGCCCAAAAAAGTGAGAATTGTTGATGGCGTTACTCACACGAAGGCGTGGTAGAGGAGGGCCCACCCTCGGGGTCTCTCCAGCGCGTCGTAGATCAGGTTCTGAATCCTCCTCTTGCGGGCGTTGTTCCTCTTGGCGGGCCGGCTGTAGTTGAGGGGGGTTTTGGCCAGCAGCCCGATGGCCGTGCCCTGCGAACCCCGCTTGTAGTCCGGCGCCGCCAGCAGGGCGCCATCTTTGGCCCCCCCCACTCCACCCTGCTGGTCCGAGGGCTCCTTCTTGTGGTCCTCGGAGCCACTCGCCGCGCTCCTGGAGCGCAGTCCCATGGTCAGTGCTGCTTGCCCGGGTCGGGCCGCATGCCATGGTCCGGTCCGGTCCGGGTGCCCCCCACCCGCCCCGTGCCCTCAGCCTGGGCTCATTTAAGAATGCCGGGGGAGGTGCTGGCAGGCGAGGCTGCTGCAGGACAAAACAGACAAAAGTGGCGTCAAATCACGGCGGAGGCGCGTCGCTGTCAATCAGCTGCTTCATTCTTTGACTTCAGAGTCCAACTCGGTTCTTATGAGTTTTTCTTGTCATTTGGCCCCAGATGGCTTCAAGCGTACAGTCGAGCCGCGCTTTTCGCTGGTGATCAACTGTGCAAATCTGCGTATCAGTGCTGTTGATTATAAAAGTGCCAATTATAAAATCGACAAAAATTCTTGTTGACACGTGGATGCTGCGAATATGCATTTTCAGGGATCGGTGAATCCGCTGTTGCCGAACCGCGAGTCACGGGGGTCTACTGTATTATTATTAGTAGCATTAATAATCTGCGACTGAGACGAAAGCAACACCTCAAAACGCACGGCAGACAAAAGAGCTGGAAGCGCGCGTGCACGCAGCAGCCCTCACTCGCGCACGCGCCACAATTCATCAAAACAGTTGCTTGTCATTTTTGTTTGTTTTTTTGTCGGGAGGAAAGAGAAAACAAAGAAAGGCTCACCGGCAGGCATGGCTCGGCTCTTCCTGGCTTGCCGCCTCCATGGAACCCGCGCACGAATCGAGGAAGCCGCAACGGGCACGACTCGCCAATTCGCCAGCTACAAAAAACAGAAAGAAAAACAAAAAGGAAAGGAGAGGAGCGCGAGGAGGAGGACGAGCAGGCTGGAGACGGAGGCGGCACGAGGAGATGAAGGAGTGAAGAAGGAGTGAAGAAGGAAGGAAGGAAGGAAGGAGGGAGGAAGGAGGGAGGTCGATACTGGAAGTCGAGCAGAAGCGAGGCGAGCGCCGTGCGCGTGCACGCAGCAACACGGTGGTGCGTGCGCGCGCGAGGACGAGACGAGCAGGTACACCTTGTTCACCAAAGAAACGGGCACGGGCACGGGCACGAGCACGCGCCTGGCCCAGAGGAAAGGACAGCACGGGTGGGCAAAAACAAGTCAGGACATCCGTCACTGCACAATCAATCGACATCACGTCGACCGATCGATCGATCAATTGATTGATTGATTGGCAGCCCATTGGAGGGCGGGCTGGATTCACACACACGGCACACGCGCAACACGTGCACGCACATTCGCACACAGTTTTTATTATATGTCATTATACATTGAAAAGGAAATGATTTGTGCGGTGCTTTATGGTTCATTTTATGCATTGTGAAAACTTTGAAGTGCTGATGGTTCGAATCGGTCAGAAAGTGTGCAAGGAGGAAGTCAATGGGTAAAAACAACAACAACAACAACTCTTTATTTGAGTTTTACTGAACGAAGTGCCAACTATGAGCCCAATGAGCGCAAGTGTTTCAAGTAGGAATGATAAAGATGGACACATTTTTCTTTAGATGTAGAAAACATCAAATGTAGCCCATTTTTATTGAATGTCTCACTAGAGTTTTTCAGAGCAAATTGTGCTATTTTATTTGGTGGACGTAGAAAGCAGACGTCGAGACGTCCCACATAAAGCAAACGTGTGGAAATTGGAGAAGAAGAAGCAAGTTGGTGAAAACGGAAGAGAAGAACCAAATAATAAGTCAAGAAATGAGGCCGTTTCTGGAGAAATTGTGAATGAATGCAAATGAAAGAATATGGAAGGATTTTGAATGAATTATATGAAATCATCTTAAATGATATGAAACGATGTGGAATGAATTGAACAGTTCGACGTTAGAATGTTTGAATCCGCCCCACAAAAAAGTGAACATTTTAAGGTGGAAAAATAAATAATTCTTCCACTGCGAAAAATTGGAATTTAATGTAGAATACAGTGTTTCCTCATTTATTTATTTTTTTACTGGAGTTAAGTTCCAAAAATTACTCGCAAAATATTAACTTTGTGTTTTACATTTATTCAAAATGTTTTAAGACGCTAAAAGCGCTCACCACACAATTTATACACTTTTTGTCATCGAGGCGTTGACATTTTCACACGTTTCTCTCCTTTAAACATTTTCAAACATCAAACCTTTAGAAAATCGATCAAATAGATCATAGAAAATTGCACGCAAAACAGCCCGGTGGCGAAAAAGTGAACTGCGTCATCGCGAGGGAACACGGAAATGCTAAATTGGAATTGTAGACATTTTTGGAACTTGAAAAACGCTTTGTGGTTGAAATGGATTGAATGTGTCAAGACACATGTTGAAGGTGCGAATAACTAAATGTGGGAGTTTTAATGCGTTCGTTGGGTTGTAAGAATTTTTGAAATGTGTTTTTCAGAAGTTTTGAATGGGCTGAAAATCTTGTCGAAGGTCCCATTGACACTGAATGGCCAATTTTGGAGCGACATTGAAATGTAAACGTGGTTGAATAACGGAACAGTTGTAATAAAAATCATTTTGCTGCCGAATAACACGTGAATGCTCCTCAGCGATTGCAGGTCGTAAATTTAAACACGACTTGCAAAGTGGGAGCGCTTCATCAATAAACGATGCCAATGAATCGTTTTGGGATTGATTGATGCGAGTGAGGCAGGACAGCCATCGCGAGAAAAAAAAACAAAAAACAAAACATGAGCAGGTTGCAGAGATTTGCTGGAGGCCGACGTCTGCCCCGAGTTGCCCCGAGTTGCCCCGAGCTGCCCCGAGTTGCCCCTCGGGATGCGCTGACAGCCGCGCTATCGTTAGCCCCGCCCCTCCCGCATCGCCAGCAACAGGATTACTGCCCTCCTAAAATAGATTGATGAGTTCACTTAATTGTCGCCACCTGCGACTAATTAGCGCAGAATGAAGTGTGCTCTTCATTCAAGCAAGAGTTGAGGCCATTGAGGCCAAAGACGTCCGAAAAGCCGGAATTTGCTTCCTGCTTCCTCGTGACGCTCTAAAAAAACACAAGAAAAAAACTTCAATTCATGTCTGCCGTTTATCAACAGTTCATCCGATGAGTGAAAATTTGCATTGGCCAGCTCAGGCAACTTGAGTCGATTTTTTTGGATTACGCGTTTGTGCAATTGTACATCCACTACAGTAGGTGGCAGCAGAGGGGAACTTGTTGACAGAGTGTGCAAAGAGTATTCACTTACTTAAATACTAATAAAGCAATTTTATAGATAAAAATACTATTTGGAGCAACCCAAGTACGTAAAGACCATAAAAGTGGGCAACAAACTTTTTTTTCAGTCTTTAAATGAGCTTGAATTCATCTTTTTGTCATATTGTATTTGTTAAATATGCAAGTAGATCAACATGCAGGAAATGTGCTCAGTTTGAAAAAAAAATAAGATTTTTTTTTTTTTTATTGCAAACGTCATCCTGCAGTTCTATTTTATGTCCTGGCGAGTTTTGCTCCGACCAACCAATCTGTGAGGACGAATGAGAAATGTGAAATGTGGTGAAAGAAAATTCTCATTGCATGCTTTCTCATTCCAATGACGGCAGCACAGATTGTGAAGGCCCTGAGCAGAAAAATGATTGGAAAGAAAAGAAAAAAAAAAGCACATCGACACACGTGCAGTCAAGAGAAACCCAATCAAAGGACGGCAAAAAAAGAAGAAGAAGACGTACAGGAAGCAAGTCAGGAAGAGGACAGAAATCGTGTCGCTAAAACCAAACGGTCTGACGAGACGCAAATGGCTGGAGAAAGCGGATTGGTTGAAACGACGAGCCGTCCCGATGAAGACAAAAACGTCAAGATTAGCGATCAGATGATGAGGAGGAGTGAGAGGAGGATGAAGATGAAGAGTAGGAGGTAAGCTTGTATTTCGAGCTGAGCACGAAGACACCAAAAAAAATTGCTGAGCTTGCCGTCTTTTCCACTCCAACGTCGTCGTCTTCTTCTGCTTCCTGTTACACGACGTCGAGCCCCCCGTGGGCCGCCACCGACCGGGGAACTTCGGGGTCTGCGAACCCTCGTCAACATCTTCATCGTTCTTTTGTTACCGAGCGAAACCTCAAGTCATCCAAGAAATCTTTTTGAGCGTCGACCCACAAGCAGGTGTTCGCTTGACGGAAGAAAAGGCCTTTCTTTTTTGCCCTTGGCTGCGGTTTGGAGAGATGAAAGCAAAGGCAGTGTGGGGGGGGGGGGGGAGGGGGGGGGCGCTGGGTGATACTCTCACGCCTTAAATTATTCATCCAAAAACAAGAGAGGGAGGTTAGAATGGAGGGAAGGACGTCATCGTTGCAGCCAGTCGCGGATGCAGACCGTCTTCGCTTGCTTCCATATTTCTGCATTGAGGCCGCGGGTGGGAAAGGTTCGATGTGCACGTCCACACAGAATTTCCACTTGCTCCGACCAACCAATCAGAAGGCGGAGAATTGACGAGGTCGCCAGCGCTCACCTTTTTAATGCGGTTGCTTTAACAATCCCGTTGCGAAAATCGTCACATCAGCAAACGCTGCTGATTGTGAACACTCTAAAAACTGTTGGGTCAAAAAGAACACAAACTGGGTTTAAAAAAAAAAAAGGCACTGAAGCAACTTTTTTGTTTGTTCATTTAACCCCAAAAGTTGGGCCAAATGAGGAACACACTGATTTTTACCGTCAAAATCGAATATCAGCCAAATTGGGAAGACAAAAATAATGAAAGACATTTTAGAATTGAGCTTACAAACGCAGGTCAGGCCTTGCTGGCCGTGACCGCTCGCCACACTGATCCGTCCATCTGTCCGTCTAGCCGTCAATTTGGAGGTGAGGGGTCACGTCAACAAGGTCCGAGCCAGAAATCTCCATCAACTCCGTCAACACGCGACGGAGGGTCGGCCGGCGGACGCGGCGGGAACGAAAGCAGGAGGAGGAGAGCGAGAGAGGGAGTGAGCAGCAAGAGGAGAAGAAAAACAAAGAAGGGTGGAAGGCAGGAAGAAAGGATGAAGAGGAGAGGAGGAGGAAGAGTGACAGGATGAAGTGAAGAGGTGAAAGCGACAGGAAGAGGAGGATCAAGTGATTTTTTTTTTTTAAAAAAGGGAAAAAGTCAACAAGTCGGAGAGGAAAAGAAGTCAATGAAAAGAGGAAGGAGAGGAAAGAGATGTAGAGAAGAGGAAGAACGGGAAAACTTGAGGATGAGTGAAGAGATGAACAAGTAAGCAAGAGGACAGGAAAAGGGAGGATGAGGTGGTGAAAGAGAGGAAGACAAGAAGAGGGGAGGAAGAAGTCAGAAAGAGAAGAGGAAGAAGGAAAGAAAGGAGAACAAAGGAAGAAGAGAGAAAGAGAGAGGAAGAGATGAAGTAAAAAGACGGCAAAAAAGGAAGATGACAAGGAAGAGAAGATGGAGGGAAAGGAGAGCAAAAAGAGAGCGAGAGAAGGGAGGAAGAGAAGATCCTGAGAAAGGAGAGAGAAAATGTGAGGAAGAAGTGAGCAGGATGAGAAAGAAGCCAGGATGAAGTGAGCAGCGAGAGAAGAGAAAGTCAGAAAATGGAAACGGAGAGAGAAGATGAGGAAAATGACAAAAAAGAAGCGTGATATGAAGTGACGGGTTTTTTTTTCAATAGGTTTTAAGTGAACTAATGAACACACACTCACTTGCACACACACATAATCACCCACATACAAAAAAATAAAAAATAAATATATTAAAAAAAATAAAATGAAAAAAAAGGAGAGCAATGATGACGACATGTCAAATCGGTAAAATTAGCGAATGAACAATACTGAGCTCTCCAGGAAAAAAAAAATAAAAAATGAAGTGATGTGAGGAGGGAGGAGGAGAAGAAAGAAGGTGATGGAAAAAGAAAATGGAAAGAAAAAGAGGAGAACATGAGAAGAGAACAAGTGAGGAAGAAGCGAGACGAGAGGAAGACGTGATGGACAAGCAAAGGTGGAATTTGTGTTTGTCCTCAAAGCGTCTTTTACAAGCAGGTCTTCACACTCAATGCAAACAAAGTCCGCCCGGTCCACAATCCTCCTCCAGACGACAAACTCACTCAGCCAACAAAAGCGTCTCCTAAGAAAAATGCGAGCTGGAAGGCCGGACTATCAAAGAGGATCGAGCTCAGCGAGCAAGCGGCGAAGGTGCAAGCGGCGAAGGTGCAAGCGGCGAAGGTGCAAACGTCTCGGCTGCGCTTCTTCGCTCGCGTCAACGAGCTCACGCGGATTGCGTCGCCGCCAGCCCGGCGCTCAGCAGCCGCGACTTTCGCTTTTGCCGACGTTCTGGAAAGCTGCGCTAGCGATCGCACCTGTTGATTGCTAGGTGAGTCAGCTAGACCCGATGGCGACCCGATGGCGACCCGACGGCGACCCGAGGCTCGGCGACATCTCCACGAGGAGACATAAGGAGTCGCAGGAAAACGAGTCTTGGAGTTCTCCAGAAGAAGTTTTACTCGGACTCGGACTCGGCAGACTGGCTTTTTCAGCAAGACCGGTCGAGAGCGCTTGCGTGCTGTCTTCCCGCTGGCGCCAAGAGCGGCACGCGAACGGCATGCCTCGGAAAAAGTCGACAAAATGTCGGCAAACTCTTTAGCAATTGAGTTTGTTTTCCAAAACCAGAAGGAGTTACTTTGTAAAGCGGCGTGTGAGCGCAACACTCTGCGACGGACGACGTGGACTAGCAAGACGCGAGGACGCGAGGAGGACGCGAGGAGGACGCGAGGGTTGTAGCTTGAGGGATGGAAACATTCGCCATTCGTGCGCCGCCGATCATTCTCAAGTCGCTAAGTTGGTAACGTTGTCTTTCAGAAGTTGCAAGTTGGCTTTTCTTAAGATTGTGGTTGTCGTTAGCTCGCTAACGTTGACGTTAGCGAGCTAACGTGAGCTGGAGTTGATTAACACCGAGCTGCGTTGTTAACAAAACACAAGTCGCGCTACGACACCCTGGCGCGTTGCAGTGCGCGGACTTCAGAGCGTATTTGCGAACGCGGTCAACATTACAGCCGAAGCTAGCTTGCGTAGCGCTGCCAAAAGCAGAAAACCGGGACACATTTGTAGCCGGCAGCGTCCTCTGCTGGCGTTTCGGCTGCAGAAAGTCGATTGCTGAAAACTGCACTCGATTGTACCGCTAACTCTCGACCAAGTCTTGGTCTTCTTTCGGTATCGATACTCTCTGGTCTCCATAATGTCTTGGTCTCAGTTGGCGAAGTCTTCACTACAACACGAGTCAATACAAACGAGCCTCGTGGATACGCAAAAATATGAAAAAGAGACTTTAATACTCAGTGGACGGACGGCTTTTGGTCTCAAATGTCATACCGTCATCGTTGTTGGGGTTTTGTCACAGAATGGAGCAGAAAGTTAACCGGAAAGGACTTTATTGATCACAGGCAAGAACGGAAGGATGTCACGGAGCCGCCGCACAGTCGGTAAAAACAAAGAAGTGACTTGTGAGTGAGGAAGAGGAGAGACAAAGAAGTCGGATGGCGGGTGCGAGGAGTCGGGAAGACGAGCATAAAGTGAGGAGGACGACAGGAAGAAATATGCAAGAGGTGACAAAGAAGAGAGGACGAGCAAAAAGGAAGAGAGAAGCAAAGTCCCCAGTGGTCCTTCCTGACCCGATTGTGCCGGGTGAGTCAGCAGTTGAGGAGGACGTTGCGTCGTCATGGCAACAGACGCAAAATAGAGGAAACAGACGACAAGCAGACAAGGATGAAGATGTGCATCATTTGTTGTTCGTCTGTCGGCTCCGTTTTATTCCAAATGCTGACCAAACATAAAGGTGGCGTCCTCAAGGTTTGCAAGAAGGCGTCCCGTCCCGCTCAGGTTGGATCGATTGACGAGTCAGAAAAAGACCTTAAGAAGTGTTTGGGGTCCTCCGGAGACAAGCAGACCAAAATCGTCCATGAGGACTTTTCTTTCTTCTGCACGAGTCTTCGGCCTTCTCAGCAGTTTCTTCTTCTCATCTTCTTGATCTTCCTTGAGCGGACGACCCCCTTTGCCGTTCTGTGAGGGGGGGGTCGGGTCAAATGAGTGGCGGGACGTCGGGGTCGTCCACAAATCCCTCCGAGGGTTCCTCGTCAAGAGGAGCGTCGACGCTCGCATTCCAGCCAGAAGCTTCCAGTGGCCCTTGGAAGGTCCGGTGACGGGTTACGATGTTGGCGATGTCCACGGTTCCGCTGGCGTCCACTTCCAGCTTCTCCGGAATGGAACGCTCTCTGGGAGTCAACAATATCACATCCAAAATATGCAAGTGAGGAAGCAGTACGAATGTTGGCAACTGACGTGTTGATGAGGTCGGGAGGTCGCTAGCAGGGTTGGGGGATCGAGGTCCAGAAAGTCCAGAAAGTCCAGAAAGTCCAGAAAGTCCTGAAAGTCAAAACCGCCACCGATTGCCTTGAGCCACAGCGACTTCTACTCAACTGGCAGGTCAACAAAGCCAAGCTGTTTCGGGAACCGGATTCCCCAACCCTGGTCGCTAGTTCAGTCGGTCGGTAAGGTCATTAGTCGCTTGCTGGGTCAAACAAAGGGTCAGCCACTCAGTCACTGGATTGTTTGGTCGGTCTGTCATGTAGTAGCGTGACAGTCTGCTGGGGGGTCAACTAGTCTGTCAGCTAATTGGTGGGTCACTAGTTCAGTTTGTCGGATAATAGGTCTGGGAGTTGGCGGGTCAGTTGCTTGGATGACTGGTCAGTTAGTTGTGGAAGATGGGTTAGTGGCCTAAGTCAGTGTGTTGGTGGGTTGGCAGGTGTCAGTTAGTTGGTTAGTAGGTTGGTTAGCCGGCAGGTGGGTCGGTAGCGATTGGTCGGTCAGTTACTGACTTAGTGGGTGGGTTAGTTGGACAGCGGGTAGGTGACTCAGTCAGGGTGTTGTGTTTGTTGGATGAGGGGTTACTTTGTCGCGGGTCAGTCAGTCGGACACTGGGTTTGGTCCCACCGTCCAACTGGTCTGCTGAGTTAGCAGACCAGTTGGACGGCGGCTCAATCTGTAGGCTGTTTAATCGGACAGTGGTTCAGCGCGTTGCTCGATGGTAGGTAGTTAGTTCGCTTAGTCGGTAGGTGGGATCATGGCGAGGTCACAGGGTTGATTGATCAGCTGGTCAGAAGGTCGGTTATTAGCTGGTCGGTGGGTATGTGGCGTCGTTGGCTCAGTCCAAGGATCTCTCGGTCAGTCGGTCACTTGGTTGGTGTCCAAAAATAGCTCCGCTGTCTCATTACAACAATTTGTAACAAGCATTTGTGTGCATTTCTGCAATTTTGACGACGGCCGTTTGGCGACACGGCCTGCATGTTGCTGCGTCACGTGACCTTAAAGAAAGTTTCCCGCCGCGCTGGCCTGGCGCCGGCCCTCACTGATGGCTCTCTAATTGAGTTTGACGCAGCCGGCGTGACAGCCTCGCCGACGTCTGCTTAGCGTCGGGGGACCGTGTCCGTGTCACGGGTCCCATCTTAAGCCCATCTGCCGGCGTGCAGATAAGAGGCCGACCAAAGCAATCACTGCCGGTTGTCGTCTTCTGCACGGCCCGCTACAAACCCGCAGATAGTCAAAGACCCGTCGGCACTACGCCGCCAAATCAGCTGATCCGCTAAGAAACTGCTGTACTCGTTGGAATCAAGAGTCCGGTTTTCATCCAAATGTTTCAACTTGAAGCAAATTTAGTGAAAATGCGCAAAAGGGACGCGCAACTTCCGCCCGTTTCCCTCCGTTCTTCTTTTGTGAATATTGAGAGGGGACTCCGCCGCTGTAGGTGGCGCTATACACCATACGGATGTGATCCGCCAGGCATTTAAAAGAAGACGAAGACGACCAGGAAGCGACTGTGCCGTGCGATGACGTCGTATGAGTTTTTGAGCTTTTGTTCTTGATCAACTCTAGCGTTTATTTGTGTTTTCTGTGACGTCATATCCGGTCAAAACGTGCGTCGTGTATCGCCAGCATTCATTTGCAAAACTGGTTTCCATAGCCAAAATTCGCATCTTCCTTTTTTCCAATCCGCCTCCAAATCGACCCCCTCTAAAGTGTAAAAACTTTTTGGGTGAATTTTGGGCCCTTTTTGGAATTTCTAGCGTTTTATTTTCGCATTTCTTGAAAATTCGAATAAAAATGGGTGATGACATCCTAATCATTATGTGGGATATGTCTTAATGTTTGAAAAAATAAATAAACGATGTACGGACCTGAATTGACGCAATGACAAAAGCTTCTTGCGTTTGTGGTTTCGGTATTTTCCAATTTTCGTTCTTTTCGTACTTGTACCCGCTACAATGGGTAAAAAAAAGGTCTAATCTAATCTAAAAATAAATAAATACATAAATAAAAGTAGTTGTACAGAAAAGTTACAAGCAACAGACAGACTTTCCATCATCTGTTTTGTGGAAGGAATTGACTTAACAAGTACGTGAAAATTGTTTAGTTGCATTTTGAGTAAACGAGCTAAACACGCTAGCTAGGCTAGGCGGGCTGCCAAGTAGGATTCGAGTACGCTGGTGTGTTTTGATGGACTTTTTCTCGGATCCGTCGCTGTACTGTGGCGGAAGATCAAACTCGGGCTGGTTTGTACGTTTCTTGGGGTCTGCCTGGGGCCTGCGCAACCTTTTCTTGAGCTAGCTCGCTAGCCAGGACCCTCATTTTGCTGTTATCTGTTCAGAATCTGTTTGATGTCAAGCGACTTCAAGCACCCTGAAAAGCAGCTTACGTTGCCTGTCTGGAGTGATGGCCGCCCTCGTACGTCAAATAAGAAGTCATTTCACTTAGCAAGGTAGCACGTTAGCATGCAAGCGAGCAGAACGCGAGGACGGAAGTCGTCACGTAGGCAACAAAAGTGCCGATTGCGCGTCTCGAGCGATAAGGATGTTGCAGATGTTGCATTTGTTGCAAGGATGCCAGGGGTCAGGGTTCGCGCAGGAGGCGTCAACAAACATGGCGTAATCAGTCCCGAGGGACGCCATCGGTCTCTGGCGAAAAACCTCCAGCGTTGCATTATTGGAACGCGATGAATATTTACTCATCAAAAAAACACTCACAGGTCGGATGCTTAATCAACTCGCTTGCTTTCCGCCCTCAACTTTGACCTCTCACGCCGACGACCTGACCGAGGGGTTAACGCATAAACATGAATGAAAATAAGAATATAGACAAAATGAGTTAGCTGAAAAATCTAGAAATGACCTTTTGACTTGTGGGTGCCACCGAAACCCAAATCCTACTTTCACATTTTCAACTTTCAACTTCCCCACCATGAGCTGCCGGTCACGATACCTTCATGATGTCATCAGTGAGCAGATCAAACCCAATCACACGCGGAGGTCGCCCTAATGGCGTCCGCGGGGTATAAATCAGACGTCAGCTTCTTTGATCAAAGGTTTCATTGAAGACGGCGGTCAACAGGGGGCGCCGCGCTGAAGGACGACGCGCCGCCCCGCTCGTAAAATGCTGAGAAGGACACGCAGACGCGGCGGCTTTCAGATGCACGGCAAAAAAGCCTCGCTGGTGCCGGCAGTGACGCAAGACATCGGGAATTATGGACCTGGATAAGAGATATTAGTTTTGTTTTTCATTTCATTAAAAAAAAAAACGTATTATTGAATCTCATTTTTTTTTTACACGCACACACACACATCCACATTTGTGTATTCTTATTCATAGCTGGAGTTGTTTATTATTATTAGTTAGTTTTGGTGTAGTTCCTTTTTTTGTTTGTGTGCCAGCAGTTGCTGCATTTTGTTTTTGACCCACTTTGAAAACACTTAAAAAATAATTTTGGCGAGCTTTTTCATTTTTCATTCGGTTGTGCTGCTCTGACCTTTTTTTTCCCTTCTTGTCCCCTTTTCATCATGTACTGCGCTTAGCCTAAACGTTGCGTAACAACGGCTTTACCTTTTCTTGCCGTCAGACGAGCCGCAGCGGCGCCGGCGGTCGTCTTTTGTCACCTTGATTTCACCTTCAGCCTTCAAAGTAACAAGAAGTCCCGATGACGAGGTTGAAATCGCGTCACAACGTTTAGCGGACACTCAAATTTGGAGTCGATGCAGCACACGCTATGAAAGTGTACGTGAGTGTGTGCGTACCCTGGGCATGAGGAGCAGCAGGTGTCCCGTGGTCTGCGACCTCTGCGCTGTCGACTTGTCGGGTTTGACCTCAGCCGGCAGAACCAGCTGAAAAATCTGCGCATTCATCGTGTTAGCGTTAACAACAAGCAGGTTCATCACGACTGGGCATTTTTCATGACGTGCGTTCCACAAGTTCTCGGAGGGAGCAGCAGCCGACGGGACGTGCAGGACGTGAGGTTCGAGAGAACCGCGTGAAGTTTCTCCCCTGCGGAAAAGCCGCCCGGCGCACCCCCGCCGTAAAACCGAGCCCCCCCACAGCGTGTGGACTTCAAGTCGCCGGTCGGCGTGAAAACATGGCGAGCGCAATCTATCTGTCGGGCCGGCAGGTCGCCAGGAGGGGCCGAGGCGGAGCAAACGGCAGCCTGTCGCGCGCTTGACCTCCCCCGGGACCCCCTCGCCAACGTGGTCCGGTCTGCTGACGGTGCAAAAATGAACTTTGCTGACTCACGGGCGGCAAAACCTCATCTGCAGCATCACGCTTTTCACGGTCAATCCGGCATGTGTGCAGCAACAGGAACATCGTCACCATGACGACGACCACGGTGACCGTCGCCGTGACAACAGCGACGCCACTGGAGTCACTTCTTTACATCACCATGACGACAGTGAAGATACTTGTTGCCACTTTATATCAACGCCGCTGCGGCTGTCATCGACATGGCAACGATGATGCAATGGACGCCATTTTATCTCTTATTGCCCTCATGTCATTAACATGGCCATCCGTCGGCCATCCGTCGGCCATCCGTCGGCCATGACTTACTTTTCCTTTGACGGCGACTTTGACATATGTTGGCTGCACGTCCACGTCCATCAGCGAAGTGTCCATGTGCCTGTGAGGTGGGGAAGGAGAGCCGGGGTTGGGGTGGGGGGAGGGGCCACAAGGAGATCAGAAAACATTTGTCACCTCTGAAGTAACGACAGACTAGTGATGGGTGAGTACCGATATCACGTATCGGTATCTGTATCGAGCCGATACCCGGCCTCATTTCAGGATGCCCTTTTGTGGCCGTTTTACGATCAGGACCCAAAAATGAGAAAAGTAGAGAACGTTGACATTACAGTCATTTGGTGCAGTTTTAAGGGGAAAAAATGCAATACTGGGGTGGTATCGGTGTTTGGTATCGGTGACTACTCAAGAGTAGGGCTGAGTTGAAAAAAATCTATTCATCGAATCAAATGAATTTTCTTTTTTATAACCCAATAGTGGTTCATAAAACCATTCATTGACCTTTAGAAGTCCAATTGAATCCATTTTGCAAATCGGCATTGATACCGCAAGAGTTGAGTACTCGTACGAGAAAAAGTGATATTGAACATTCCTAACAGTACCGCAACTGCTCTTGAGTTGCTAAATGTGTGTGTGTGTGTGTGTGTGTGTGTGTGTGTGTGTGTGTGTGTGTGTACCTGTACACTGCCAGGTCTAAAACGATCCTGTTGCTGTTGTCGTCTTCCGTCAGCGCGAAGTCCAGCCTGCAAAGTCAGAAGAGTTCATCGTTCAACATCAGACGTTACTTGATAGTGTCGTGCGCGTGTGCGCGCGTGTGCGTGCGTGCGTGTGTGCGCGTGTGCGCGTGTGTGCGCGCGTGTGCGTGTGCATAGTCATACTTGGGCTCGTTGACATTCAGGACTCGACCATCAGCAGTTATCAGAGTCCTCGGGGGCTTCACTTTCTTCTCGTTGCCTCTAAAGAGACACACAACACCATCAACTGAGCTTGAGCGTGTGCGTGTGCGTGCGAGAGACTGACAAACGACTGTACAGAGTGTTGATATGATGTGCTCCAAGAGGTGAAAGGTCGTCCCCTCCTCCATGCAGGAGCATGACGACAATATATCATACAGGATGCTACTGTAGGACCCCCCGCACACACAGGGTGAGCCATGAAAATGGAGCGTCCGTGGAGTGAACCCTGAGCAGCAGGCGAGGGGTGGCCCAGCGGTCGAGGCCGCGGCGAGTGCCTCATCGTTGTCAATTGGTCACGGTGACCGGTCACGGCGACAGCTCGCTGTCGAGCGGCCGTCTGGAAGTAAAGTGGCGCCGAGCTGACCCGCCGCTTCCTTGAAGGCCTCGGCGGGCCACGTGGAATAAGCCACGATTGATCATCAACACCGGATCATCCCCGTCCAAGTAGATCACATTGATTGAAGTCAGATGGATCACACTTGATTGCACGCCGGCTGGATCGCCCTCAATTGCAAAGGATCCAACTGCTCCGCACTCCGTCACAGTTGAACGCAATGGATCGCGCTCCATCAAATCCAAGCCCACACGGGATCATACCGGATGGATCACACTGGATCCTGTTGCATCGCACTGGACCACAACTGGATCACATTCAAGACAGCCCATGTGGGTCACACTGGGCGTCATAAAACCACGATGGACTACGCGGTAACATACTCACCCAGAGCGGGTCACATCACATCAGTGGTGTCCAAGCTCAGTCCTCGTGGGCCGGAGTCTCGCAGGTTTTGGATGTTTCCTTTCTCCAACACACCTGAAGCTCACAGCACGCTCCGAATAAGCGTGTTCACAATCCTGTTCATTGGAAACAGGTGCGTTGGAGCAGGAAACATCGAAAACACGCAGGACTCCAGCCCTCGAGGATCGAGTTTGCACGAGATGTTAGTGGATCAAACGAGACCACGTTGGACTACCACTCTGGGTCATATTTGACCACAGTGGGTCACTCAACTGCACTGGATCCAACTAGATGACACTCAACTGCAATGTATCATACTTGACCACATTCACCAACACTCTGGATCAGAACTGACCATACCTGATCACACTGGCCCATACTGGATTCGATTCAACTGATTCAAGTGAATCACATCGGAACTCATCAGATCACGCTGGACATGCTCGCCCACATTGGATCACAACAGATGATAGCGGACGCTTGATCCCATCCAACCCCCAGTGGATCAATACTGGAT
The DNA here is from genome assembly GCF_051991255.1 of Vanacampus margaritifer. NCBI lineage: Eukaryota > Metazoa > Chordata > Actinopteri > Syngnathiformes > Syngnathidae > Vanacampus > Vanacampus margaritifer. Next base: position 698,985 of record NC_135433.1, read on the forward strand.
CTCTTGAGATCACATTGGACCACCACTCTGGATCACACTTGATTACATATCAAGCCCACGCTGGATAAAACTAAACCCCAACTGTATCACACTGGACCATTCTGGACCCGACTCAACCACACCGAATCGCACTGGAGCGCATCGGACCCGACGCTGGGCAGAAGAAAAACAGGCCGAGCCCCCAAGATCGCACTGAAGATTGCAGTGGCTGTTAGCGTGTGCGTCGGTGGGCAATGCTGAGCGGCAAGCGGTGCCGAGGAGGAGGATGCAGCTGGGTTTGGGTCATGCGGTGGTGACATCTAGTGGTGAGACGGGAAAGGTGCGGCTCATCATGATCGACTTTCCAGTTTGTGAAAACAGAGCGTCGGACCAGCGACGCAAAGCTTTTCATCAGGCTTCAAACTAAATTCCACAAAATGAAAGAATATTTCAAATGAGGTCAAGTTTGTTGTTGCTGATGCTGATGCTGATCTTTTTTTTTTTAACTCAAAAGCATTTGGTGTGATCCGCATTTTTCATGTCATGAAAACCCTGAATGTGAAATGACTGGCATGTCTGGTATCACAATTGCACGTCTGATGTTTGTAAACAAATCATGTCAAAATTGGTAAAGAATTTGCCGAGTTCTGATGAATTTATTGGAGCCAAACTCCGGGGTTCAAATTGTTCCATCGAACCCATCTTAAGAACCAGCCAGCCAAATGGTTCGGTAGGGCAGACGGACCTTGAAATGCATTACACCACAGAAACTAAACTTGTCAATAATGAATAAATAAATACATGCTGATAAATAGTGAATATACTGAATGAGGGGAAAATGCAGAAAAAAAGCCAAAAATATTTTTAACTTTTTTTTTTTTTTAATAAAAAAAAAAAAATCTGGATCAACGGAATTTGTTTGTTTTTTTTACCCAAAAATGAGAAAATTGTGGATTTGGCATTTTTTATAGCTTACTTGGGCAGGAAAAGCCCACTTGAGATCAAATTGGCGTGAATGTGACCCTTGCCCTCCAAAGAGTTTAGCACCCTAGATTTGGACTCTTCAATGAAGCTAACATGCTAACTCCAGACAGGACGGAAGATGCTAACCGCAGGCGCTGACTCACTTCTCCTTGGCCTTCTTCTGGGCCTCCTGGTGGCGGTGAGCCTCCAGCCGGGATTCCGGCGTGAAGGGACACGGCGTGTGCCAGAACTCCCTCTCCCGGCGCTCCTCGTCCAACTGGCTGGCCTGCTCCTGCTCCTCCTCCGGGTCGGGAGCGCTGCCGACCCAAAGAGTCGTTCAAGCAGACCAGATAGAAAGTGGCGGAACCATTCGCTCGCTCCCGACTCCCAAACGACAACAGGTTTTAGGGAGTCGGGAACGAGTGCCTTGAAAACTGGACCAAATCCATCCTTGCAGACATGACTCGTACCCACTTCCTGCTTCCTCGGCCCGCTTCTTGTTGACCTCCTCCTCTTCCGTCTTGAGGGCGTTCTTGCTCAGGTATTGGTCCTCCTGCTCCAGGACACGCCTCCTCAGCTGGTCCAGGCCTTGATTGGCCGCGATGCGCTCGGACCGCGTGACTTCCGTGCCGTCCAGACTCTGAACACAGACGAGAGACAACGAGGCCGGGAAGACTACTTGAAAATCCGTAAAGCTTACCTGAAAACCCAACTTTAAACTAGAGGTGTCGGGAGCGTCACATTTGGAATCGAAATTAATCGCATGACTTCCATAGTTAACTCACCATTAATCGCAACTTTTATATCGATTCTAAATGTACAATGAATTTGTATTTGATTTTTTTCATACTCTTGTTAACATAAAAGTGGGGAAAAAATGTTTCATAGAAGTTTGGCTGAATCTTTTGGTCATTTTAAAATAATTCATAAAATTCAGTTCAAAGAGGTACCGTACTGTAAAAAATGAATGTGATATTGATTTGTGTTGAGGTTATTTTTCTGCCCCTAGATGGCATAATTGCATTTGTAAGACATTGTGGTGACAGCTCAGTGCATTTTTCTTTTCATATAAACCGGACTTCCAAGTTTGTGTTAGTTGTGATGGCTTCAAATGAAGCTTTCAGGTTTAGGTTTTCAAACAAAGGTTCTGAGAAAATGAAAAAATTGTTTTTCAACTAGCCTAGCCAGCCTAGCGTTAACCTAGCCTAGCTTTTGTCGGTGGAGTGACGTTAGCATCAAGCTAAAGCGGGCCGATTGATTATGTTGATTGTGTCGGGCTAAAAGCAGATGATTGTTAAGGTTTCAATCCATGATCGTCATCATAATCAAGTTGAAGAAAACTAACGCTGACATTCAAACCGAACCGTGGCTTAAAAATGGTACTTGCTTGAAACCCTAACATTGTGTTGCAAACCTCATTTAAAACCCTAACCTTGTTTGCAACTCAAAACTGGAGCTCGACACGCTAACCCTTGCTTGAAAACATTCCTTTCGAACCCTAATCCCATCTTGAAATGTTGATTTGAACCCTCAACCCTACCTTGAAGCCCTGCTAGCCCTGCGCCCTTGTTGGGTTTGCGCTCGCCGCCTTACCTTGAGTTGCGGCAGGGCGGCGACGACGTACTCGCGGTAGCCTTGGAAACTGCTGCACGGGTTCCCCACCAGGAAGAGTTGACGCAAGTGGACGTTTGCTTTCAGGCTCTCCGCGCTGCTCACACGCCCCACGAAGTTCACCGTCAGATCCAGCTTTTGCAGATTCTCGCAGCCTGATTTTCCCAGACACACACACACGCGCACGCACACACACACACGCACGCACGCACGCACGCACGCACGCACACACACACACACACACACACACACACACACACACACAAGGTTTTCAATGAACTTCAATGACGAGCCAGTCTTCAGGAGTGTTGGGAACGTTACTTTAAAAAAGTCATTACATGTTTTATGTTCCATTGCAATTAATAGGAGGAAAGAAATAGCTAATAAAACAAACGAGGTACCATTTACTGTCATAAGACTTAAAAACAAATCCGAGCACATCTGCTGCAACAATTGAAAGACAGATTCCAAAGTCTAAAAATACATTTGAATTGGAAGCGCCTTTCGAAATTCTCAGTAGAAAAAAGAACAGTTCAAATTCTACAGATTCAATGAGATTTTGACTAAGAAACGAATAAAAATATGAAGAAAGAATCTGTTTTCATTTTCACATTGACTTATTTTGAATTGTGGAAGTTTGGCTGGTCGATCTTGCAGCTTGTGCTGTTTAACACACACAAAGTCACACACTCAAACGCACCTTGCAGGTTTTCAATGACTTGTATGTTGTTTAAGGCCAGATTCAAATACTCCAGCTTCTTGAGACGGCCCACGTTCTCTACCAGAGAGAGCAAAAAAAAAAAAAAGCAGCTAATACTGGTGGTTTGGCTTCCAGCACGCACGCAAAAGCCAGACGGCGGCCTCACCGATTCTTGGTATGAGGTTGTTCTGCAGGTAGAGGATCTTCAGATCCCTGCACCAGCGCTCGATGTGCTCAATCCTCTCGATGTCCTGCTGGTGCAGGGAGACCTCCTCCAGGGAGAAGATCTCACACTCGTTGTGCTCGGCGCGACGCCGGATCAGATCTTCTGTGACTGCACACGGACGGGGAAGGACTAAAGTAAGGTCAGCACGACTCGCCAGTTAACGTAGGACTGGGACCTTAGTCATCTCATTCTATGTATTGAATGATTTCAATTCATTTTGTTTTGTGTTCCATACAAAACATTTTAGGAATAAATGGAAAAAAACGGAATAGGAAATTGTCATTATTTTCATGCAATTTGTAGGAAAAATGCTATATTGGGATAAAAAGCTTTAAAATGATTGGTTTGATAGAAATTGTATGTATCAAAGCAACACCTGTGGTATCAGTACTGGGTACCGGTGACTACCCAAGTATTGAGTACTTGTACTGGTATCAATCTGAAATAAAAGTGGTATCGGACATCGCTACTTTATACGTCCATAAGAAGTTGAAGTTTCTTTCGTTTTCCGTACCGATGCTTTCAAACTGGCAGTTGAAAGACAACATTAAAAAAATGTGATCATCAAGATTGGACAATAGCATGTTTTTTCTTTTCTTTTTTTGCTATATCAGTCAGTGAGCAAGTTAGCCATGTCCTTTAATCAGTCATTAATCAAACAATTCAGTTCAATCGATAAAAAGTCAGCTCATAAGGACATTGTACTTTAGTTATCACAATAGGACAGAAAGTAGCTGTCTTGTACTTACTTAGTTAACTGAGTTAGTGCACCAGAGAACTAGTCAACTAGCAAGTCAGTTCTGTCAATAAAGTTGTAAGCTAATAATAAAAATGTGTTACAGTCTAGCTAGCTCTAGCCAGTTAGCTGCCTAGTAGTCAGTCACTTTTATAGTAGTTAGTTAGCTAGTCAGTTATTGGGATTTTTAGATGGTTAGTAGTTAGCTGCTCAGCCAATCACCCTTGACTGGAGCTGCTTTCCTCGTCAGTGTGGCAGCAAATCGAAAGCTAGTTAGTTAGTTGGTCAGTAAGCGGCTGGTTTAATCACAAGACTCAATCTCAACTAGTGAGAGAATCAATACACTAGTTAGTCATGTGTTTAGTTAGCTGGTAAACCACTTTGCCGAAATATGATGGTGCTAGTTAGTGACTTCCTTCATTTGCACGACTGTTGTTTGTTTACTAGTAAGCATTGCAGTTAGTTAGCTAGTATGAGACCCATTCACTTTCACAGTGGTTTGTAGTAGAATGCTAAATCATTTTGTACGGAACTAGATGATTGGGGTGAGTTTCTGGAGAGGAAAAAGTGGACTTACTGTGAACCATCTTTCGTCTCTGTTGTCAGCCGTTGCCATAGAAACCAACGTCCGTGCTGCGTCCAGGTACACTGGGAAATACGAACACCACCGGCAGCCAACTTCTTTCAACCCGTCTAGTCTTGCACGCACATCAAAAACCCTGGTGGCTACATATTTTGTCTACAAGTTACCCGGCAATACAAACAGTTATGTTTTTTATATTCTCTCTTCTAATGTTTGTGTTATTCAAGGTGAGCTTCGCAACACGTACGGAAACATCGAACGTCGCACACTCGCGTCATGATGTCACGTTGTTTCTATCAACTCGCACCTTGCTGCCACACAACAAAAAAAAAGTTCAATATCTGATACGTTTCACCTCATTAATTTGTAGTTTAAGGTTGTGTGTGTGTGTGCGTGTGTAAAACCCGGAAGTGGGAAGTCCGTGGCATCGACATCATAGACTAAAAGGTAGAAAAAAGTCAAACTTGCGGTTGAGGTCGTCAGCCTTCTTTTTATGTCGTAAATCTATTTAAATACTAACTTCATTTATTTGTTATTATTGCTAATCTTTTATTTATACGACACAAAAAATAGAGAAATAAAGTCAGCCAGCGACCTGAATAGGGGAAAAATAATTTGAATTTGAAATTGGAATTAAATTAGAATGTATGACGTCATCAAGTGAAAGCGAGCACGTTTTTTGTTGCCTGAGAAATCATGCAAATTTATCTCAAACGACTAACGTGTCATTTAGCTCAATATTTCATGCACGCTCAGTCGCGTTCTAATGATCTTGTGGTAAAAAAAAAAAAAAAGGTAAACACACACAAACATATGATAAACTCAATGTGCACGTGCAGGACAGAAGCCGTCATTCAGAAAGGATCACTTTTATTTTGGGCTTGACAGTCAATTTCCTGTTTCTTGCTTATACAATTAATTTAAAAAAGTGGAAATAAATGTGGCATACGATGATACAAGTAAAAGAATGCTAACAAGATGCTAATTAGGACTTCTTTTTTTTTTACGGTGCGGACACGGTTGCCATGGCAATCGAAGATGCGGAATTGAGGAAATATTCGAAATTGGAGACTTTCAAGTGGAATTAAGAAGGACTTGAAATCAATTTAATGCAAAGGGGTGTCGTCGTCTTGCATTCACTTGAGTAATTCAACTTTCCAAAATTCCAACAACTTTGCAATACTGAACCCTCAGAACTCCGACTTACTTGTTGTAATCTTGTGTCAATTCCTCTTTTGATTGCCCCTCGGTGAAGAATCAACTTGAATGGAAATCTAACACGAAGAGTGTCAAGTGATGATGATGATGACGACAAAGCGTGTTTTTCAAACAATGACGTCATAGGGGACGGCGTGCCACTTTTTGAGGTGCGTGTTAAGGGAATACTTGGTGAGGAAGGCGCGCGGGCACAGCTGGCACGCGCAGGGCCGCGCCCCCGTGTGGATGCGCGCGTGCACGTCGCGGTTCTGCGTCGCGGTTCTGCGTCGCGGTTCTGCGCCGCGGCGAAGGTCTTGTTGCACTCGAAGGCGTCGGCGGGCTCGTCGCCAGCCAAGACCACGTCATCCGACATTTGCACTCAAAGGGAAAACATTGGCATCACAAATTGTATAAATACAAACTGTAGTTCTTATTTATTTGAAGCATGTTTTTTTTTTTAACAACGTTAAGGGTGCGTAAAATATTGGAGTTGAAAGCTACTGAACGTGGAATTCGAATCGCTACTGCCACCTGCTGGAAATGAAACTGCACATAGCGTTCTTCAAAGACACGCCACGCACATGACGTCAGATCCGAAGACAGGGCGCGGGAAATTGGAACCCGATTCCAGTCTGAAAACTATTGGCCAGGGGCTCGCAGGAGTAGCCATCGTGAACAGCGAAGGTGTTCATCGACATCCATATTTGCAAAAAAAGTCATTAGGAGGAGCAGCAGAAAGCTTTTTATTTGGGCAGACTTTGTTGCCATGGCGATGCTCACAAAGTTTGACATCATTTTATAGACTTCAAATAGTTTCCCTAATTTGATTGTGTGAGACTTCTTTGATGTGGAAAAAGTGACTACTGTTGAATGATTTTTTTTTTTTTATCACTATACAAATACAAAGTACAAAATAACCACCAATTACTGGTTAATAAACAGTCATCTGGGAAAAAATACTTTTGCAATACACTCAAATGCAAAATGAAAAAGAATCATATTAGTGGATTAATTGATTGAATATTTGATAGATGAATCGATTCTAGAAATACTCGATAGTGGCAGCACGTCCATTATGAATTTCCTGTATTTTACAACAGCTGCTCAGATGGCAACCTGGTGTGCGTGTGCGCGTGTGAGCGCTCTGTGCTCCCAAACCAGTGCGGGTTCGATCCCAGAGTGCATGCTTTGAAGTAAGGGTTCCAAAAGGGTTCTTCATGAAGAGCAGAGGTTCTACCCACAACTATGTGATTCTGAAGTACCCTTTAAATAAATTTAAAAAAAAAAAGCTAAAAAAGGAAAAAAGCTAAGGGTTCCTGTAAGAACCGTTTCAATGCAGAGAACCCTTTTTGGAAGAAGGGTTTGTTGAAAACATTAGAAGATCCTTTCACTCAGAAATTCTCTGGAAATTTTACAAGGAGAGTATTGAGTACGTTTTACGATTTTATTTCTTTAAAAAAAAGTGACTCAAGTATGGAGGCTGGAACTCACGAGCTTCTTGTTGGGAGACAAGCACTGTTTGACATCCAGATGAAACCCTTAAAGGCTTCTTTACCTCTCATGCAGGGTTCTGGGTGAAACCTTTCACATGCAGGTGTTCGTCAAAAAATTGGAATATCCTCAAAAATGACAATCATTTCCATAATTGCATTGAAAAAGTCAAATTTTCATAGATGATAGATTCAGAGCCCACAATTTAAGTGATTTCAAGTATTTATTTGCTTATTTTTACATTATTTGGGCTTCCGGCTCATAAAACCCACTAAAACAAGATGTCCAAAAATGTGAATAATGTGAAAAAAAAACGCCGTTTTATGAGCTGGAAGCCCAAATAATGTAAAAATAAAAAATAATAATACATGAAATCACTTCAGTTGTGGGCACTGAATCGATCATCTATGAAAGTTTGACTTTTTAGCACCGAACAATAAGCAATGACTACGGAATATTTAGCAACAGGTATTTAATAGCTTGTAACCAAACATTTGCAAACAACATCTAGCAATATTTAGCATCCGGAATTGAAGCGCTTAGAAATGACTTCTAGTACGTATCAAGCGTTGAACATTTAGCATGTAGCATTATTCGACATCTTTCAGTTAGCATTACTTAGCATCCAAGATAACAATTAGCATTGCGACTTTTTAATTTTGCGTTTTCTTGTCACTTGAATGACAACAATGACTCGATTGTTGTCCCGCTTGTGTGACGAATGAAGACGCGCTTGGTCAAGCTTGAGTGTCAAGTCAACTTTATTACCGTCACTTTGTCATGATTTAACAACAAACAAAGCACTTGCAAAGTTCACCAAGCGCCTAAGCCGCACACGCACACACTTGGGAAAATAGCATATGATGTGTTCCTTTTTTGTGTGTCCAACTTGATCAGAAGAAAAATGCGACGAAAGGTTGCCAACTTTTGAGTTGATGCTTCAATCAGTGACGTGCGGCGAGCTTCGTGGCTGGCGAGGTGCCGACAAAGTCACATTTACAAATTTGAACAAAAAAAAAACTTTAGCACAGCAACGGCTGCGTAACTAGGGACCGCCCTAAAGAAATAAAAAGAGAGGGCTTGGCAGAGTGTGCTTCAGAGCGGGCAGGAGATTGTAATCTGTGCACATCTCTGTCCGTTCTCCTCACCAGCAAAAAATTTCAAAGTCTCTCGTCTTCCTTCCTTGTCTGTCGTTTTTTAATTATAGGTTGACTGAACCTGACACATTCCCAAAAAACATGACGCCCATGTCTTTGGACAGTCACATTTTATACCCTGATACTTTTTCATGTTTTAGTAAAAGCGATGGCTTGTGATGGCTTGATTGAAAAAGAAAATCAATATTAAAGCACAGAGCAGACAAGTCGGATGGAAAATAATTTTATGGGCTCATCAGTTGCCCGATGCCTCGCCAGACCGCACGTCCCTGACTTGACCGCACGTCCCTGACTTGACCGCACGTCCCTGACTTGACTGATGCGAATACACGACTGGATGGCCGATAGGCAAAGACTTTTTGGGCCGAGTCGCGAGACCTCCACATTGCTCCACCCAAGAAACGTTTCTCGGCATACGATCCTATACGTTGACAGAATCCAAATTGGAGAACATTTGAGGCAGTCCTTGGTGGAAACAGCTTGACTTATGATGTTCTAAATTTGTTAAACATAAACAAGAGGACTTCACACATTTTACAACTGGCATGTATTAATTATACGTTTAATGATGTTTACAAGAGGAAACTTGTATTTTTTTTTGAATGAAAGAAGTATAACTGTAATTCAACAAAAGATGTCTCTGCCAAATCTAATATTGGGGTCTAAGGAACTGAGTGATAAAAGAAAAATGGGGTCAAAGTCAACTTGTTAAAAAAGTAGTGACCTCCCCGCCAGACCCATACCAGCAACCGCCCCCAACCGCCCCCTGGCTGGCCTATACTAAGCGCTTACGAACTGTTGGCGAGATGGGAGGAGCAAGATGGCCGCCCAGTGGCTTCAACAGCTTGCACGGGCGTGTGTGGGCCATCGGCCATCCAGCCATATACAGATCAGTGGCATCAACTGAGCCACTCACGAAGGTCGCGGTGCCGCAAGATGTCAAAATCCGCAAGCGCGCACATTACGTGTGTTTGCTGTTAGCCGACTAAACACGACACATGAATCGGGAAATACATTCAAATATTCATTGGCCGAAGCGACGTTACGACATGACAACAGACTTCTTGTCTTCCGCAATACGATCACGTCAGAACAAGCAGATAGAAAAATAGACCATCTAGTGCTAAAATGACACGTTCACAAACGACGACAGGTTGCTTAGAAAAAGCTGACGTGGATGTTGGTGCGTTTTCAAATCCATCTTTTGATGTGCATCGTGCGTGTGATGTCACGTCCGAGCCGCGTTCACATTCATTTCCGGGCCGGCGGCTTTCAAATCCTCCAAGCCTCAAACTTCCCGACCAAAACGACGGACGTCCGATGTCTGTGAGATCGCGACGACGGGAGAAACGTCTGCCAAATCACTCGACGACTTTTCTTGACAACCTTCAACGAGTCCAAACCAAGAAAAGTCTTCCGTGGTTCCAAAGTTCTTTCATTTCTTTGCGCGCTCACCAGACTTGAGTTCTTTCAAAGTTCTCCAAAGTTCTCTTGGATCAAGATGTTGGCAAGTTCATCCAAAACCACGAAACTTCTTACTTAAAAGGTTGGAAATTTTGTCACTTTTTTTGTCTTTTTAAGCTGTTCAAAGCAAAGTTCGGGTGGGGGGGGGCTGGGGGGGGGGGCAGTGGGTGCGCATTCACAGTCGACTCGATACCATCCTGACATGACATGTCAGGGGAGCTGAAACATACTCAATGTCACATCCGAACTTCAAAATAAAGTTGACCAACTACACTAATACATGGACGACGATGCAAATCGCCTTAGTATGCTTTTACTTTGAAGTTGGCCCACGTGGCGGCACGACTTCCCTTACAGACATTTATTTGATTGACATTGTAGTTGCGACCAACATCAACATAACGCTATCCCCAACTCATGTTCAATCGCTAATTGAGGATGCTAAGAAAGCGCTAATTGATGACGCCGTCATTGTAGGACACGGCGGATGTTTGACTTTGGCGCACTCGAATTCTTTTTCAATATTTTGGGCCACGGCTACTTTGGAATTCACTCTCCGTGTTTAAAGGAAAGGAATGTGCCTTCAATTGCACGTTGAGGTCTTTTCATTACTTAGAAAAAAAAAAAAAAGATAAATAGAATTTTGTCTTCATTTCGTTTTTAAAAACCTTTTTTGCCCATTAAAAAAGAAAAACATTCAACTCAAAATGTCAAACTTAGCTGTTTAGATTTTAGGAACACAACTTTAAGCCATTAATACCTTCTTATTTCACACATGAACCTTTAAAAAATAAGAATGTTGCTGCCTCATATTGAACTTAAAAGTTGTGATTCTAAATCCTTTGTGGCTATATTAGATATTTTGAATTGGATATTTTTTAAATTTAATTAGTATTTTTTTTTACAAAATAAATGAAGAGAAAGTATTACTTATCTTTTGTTGTTGTTGGCTTATCCAAAAAACGATCTGGTGACATTTAGTATAGTTTAATCAATTATTTTGAATCCTCGAAAGTTTCAAGGTTCTTTGAAGTTCCTGAAACTTCTTCCTTCCTTCCTTTCTTTGATTTGTGAAGTTTTCAAGTGATTTTTAGCGCTCGATATCTGGCCTTATTTCAAGGTATCGGCATTTGCGACGGCGGCCGATACTCTTGTGGGTGCTTTACGATCAGGAAGTAGAAACGAGAAAAAGAGAAAATTGACATTCACACAATTTGAAGGACAACTGCTATTTTGGAACAGATTGGTCGCTCTTTAAAATGATCTCATTGTTTTTTGGGGGAAATTTGATGTATCGAACGTACTCGTGCTATCGGTGACTTTTCAAGAGCTGACTACGCCTACTGGTATCAACGTGTGTGAAAATAGTGCTATTGCACAACCCAAGCGGTTTTCCGTTCGGTCGCCCCCAAGTCAGCTTACTTTCATGACCATCCAAAAAGTCGTCGTCGTCGTGTCAGCAAGTTCAACTTGCTCAGCTTTCAAGCATCTTTCCAAGCAACAAACAGCGCGAGAGCTTTCTTGTCTTTTGAAGGCATTTGTAACAACAAGCTGGTGATCGGCGGACATGACAAACTAGCAACGTGTTCAAGTCAGCGTTGATTGCACTAACTTGTTTGTTGAATCTTGTGCTGCTGCCCCCTAGTGGCTCTTTTTGTTGCGCGATGATGATGAGAATGTTGCGAGTACACACGCGTGTTGTGTTTGGACACACACTCAGTAGACGCACAGGTCGGGAAACTTCATCTCGTAGATGGGCACCGACTGGTGCTGGGCGTGGCCCGAGGACACCAACACCACGCCAGATGGACTTGGGGGGGGTCTGGGGGGAGGGGCATGTCATGCCATTAGCTCAACGCGACACTAGTATGGAGTGATGATGATGATGTCACTGGATTAGGGCTGCACAAAATTGGACAATCATGCGATATTGATATTATTGCAATTTTTCAAATGTACCGAAAGAAATGACATGTTTATTATATAATGAAAGAATTACTTTTTTTCCCAAAAATTGCGTCATCTTGTATAAAACAACCCAGAGGGTTGGGTCAAATTGACCCTTAACTCTTTGACTGCCAGACGTTTTCAGAAACGGGTCGTCGCCAGTGCCAGCCGATTTAAGCATTTTTGACTGATCTTTCAAGGTCCACAGAAAATTACGTGTTTGGACTATGGAAACACACATACTACCAAATGAAAGATTGGACTCTCATCTTTCATCAGAAAAAAAAAGTTTGTTTCTACCTTATTCCGTTTTTCAGTAATCAACAATAGAAAATGGTTAGTTTCACCTCTGTTTTGAAAAAACGTCTTTTAACGTCTTTGGCACTCCTCCATAGGATTTTACTAAACGTTATTTAACGTTTTTGGCAGTCAAAGAGATAAAAAATGGTGGATCGGTCCATTTTTGATCCATAATTGGGTTACTTTTGACTCAACTGTTTTTAGAGTGCATTTTAGTTAGTGGCTGACTGGTCAAATTCAGATAAAAGCATAAAATTCCATATGAAACCTATTGCATGTTTTTGCGATATGCCAAAATCGCAACATGGATATATTTTGGATATATTGTGCAGCCCTACACTGGATACTCACCTGATGGTGAGTTCGAAGATGTGCGCCAGACGCTCGTGTAGCATGTTGGCCTACACACACACACACACACACACACACACACACACACACACACACACGCGCACGGACACACACGCACAGGTGAGGTGAGCATGGATGTTCCCATTAAACAAGTTTCCCTCCCTCGTGAGTACCTTGGACTCGCAGTGCGCCGCGATTTCCTCAAACGGAGCTTTCTGGAATTTCTCCATCACCTGACGTCGACGCTCGCGTTCTTGATCCTCCAGGACGCTCGTGTCTGACCGGCACACACACATACAAGGATAGTCAGGCGTTTACAGACTATTATAATTTAAAAAAAATTCTACCCTCTAACGTCAAACGTATCATATTAATAAATACAAGACATTTTGAGCCCTATTTCATGAGTATAATTTTTTTCCCCCCCACATTAAAACCCTGATATATATGATCTGACACATGCATTGCACAGATATTCCATTAGAGGGCAGTATCACCCAGCTGATAACTTTTTCAGCAACTTTGCAAGGGTGGAACACTGGGGACGGTAGAGAGGAGGGAGCACCCCAGAACCCCAGGCCCGGCAGGGAAAGGTCAGTTCTAAATGTATGCTGTACATTTTAAAGCGTTGAGACCAATGTATCAATTATATGGAAGTTGATTTTCTTTTTTTTTAATTAGTTCAAAAGAAGCAATAAATATTCTATTTACAAAGAATGAGAATTTTCTCTCATATATTTCATGGTTCAGGCTGTGTAGGGTCAAGAAAGAAAATCTGTTAGAATCTTACCAATGGCTTTCTTCAGGGTCTCAAAGGTGATCTCCTCAGTCAGCTGTGACTAAACAGACAAACACATTCACGTTTTATTGTACAATATTAATAAAGTTAAGAAACTTATTAAATCTCGCCCCTTTTTACACATTCATTGTAAAACATAAAAACATTCCCCTTTTCCGTCAAAAACTAACTTGAAACTTTTTGTTTCAAAACTAATTAAAAAATGATCATTGACACAATATACAGAAATACAAAAATATTCACACACGAGTTTTGCTGCAATTCTTACTTGCATTACATCAGTAAATTTTTTAGCAACACAGAAAACAGTAAATGTATTGGTAATAGACAATACGGCGCAACAATGGTAAGAATGTAACAAACAGTTGACACGAGGAAAACACACTAAATCTGATGCTATAAAAAGGTATGAAAATGAAAAGTATATAGGCATCGCTTTATTAGAGTATCTTGTGAATTATTTTTGTTAATTACAGTTATATGTAGGCCTGAATGATTATGGAAAAAAAATCGAATTGTCAAAGCGCGGTTTAATAGCAAATGCAATTAATCGTTCAGCCCTAGTTATATGTAAATATTTATGCTGAATTGAAGTAAAGCCTCCAGGCCCAGTTATCCCATATTTACTCTTATATTATTGCAAAGCATGACTCATGCTCTTGCAGCTTCAAAAACAAGAACTATGCTGGAACATTTTGCGGTTGAACTGTTGAACTTTGACTGTTGAAACTTTCAATGTCAAAGAAAAACACGTCTTCATTATTATCTGCACAATGACTCATATGCGTGGTTTTAATGTTGCTGCTGTGTCACCCCTGCCCTTTAGCGCAGCAACGGTTGTGTAAGTAGGGAATGCCCTGAAAAAGGGGAAAAAAGAGAGGGCTGGGCAGAATGTGCTTAAAAGCGGTAGGAGATTGTAATCTGTGCACATCTCTGTTCTCCTCACGAGCAAAAAGAATCAAAGTCTCTTGTATTCCTTCCTTGTCTGTTGTTTGTTAAATCTTCTAGGTTGACTGAACCTGACACTTTTATTTATGTATTTTTTGGCAGTTTTGGTCCTCCCTCAAGTTGAGGCTAGCTGGGCTCTGGGTGGCACCGTGGGCTCACTTCCCGCCTGGGAAGACCCCGTTTGTGTGTGGACGTGAGCGTGAGAGAGAAAAAACAAAGAAACTCGAGGCTAGCTGTTAGCACCCAAACGCGCGTGTCCGACCTTTTCCGGCAGGCTGCTGGCCAGGATGTCCACCTGCAGCGAGATGGTGTCCACAAAGCTCTTCCTCCTGGTCAGGCGCTCTTCATCTGCGGGACGCCACACGGTTAGCACCGCATCAGGACTGCAAGCGCTAACGGCTAAAATCTTTTGTATTATTTATTTATTATTGATATTGTCTGATTTATTCTACACTCTATGCGGCGTGACTGGAGCCCAGCAGAGGGCCAATTTAGATGTGACTCAAAAGCAGTTTGCTTGACATATCGGACATTTTTGGACCTGGGAGGACATCAGCAAGCCAAGGTGGACTTGCTTCGCCTGTCAACTGAGGGAGCAGTTGAGTCAAACACTTTGATGCTTAGGTTCAACTGCTGGAAGACGTTCAGTTATTCATGATCGTGTTGACATAAGAGAAAAAAAAAGACGTTTTTTTTTTTTTTTCTGCAGAGGTCGATGAAAGTTGAACAAAATTTGTTGGGGAAAAAAAAAGTTTCAAAGCATTTTTTTTGGTACCAGGAGAAAATAAAGCACATAAAAAAATGTGGTGCAGGCAAATGTGATCAGCAATTATTGTGGGTTTTTTTTTTCTAGGGGGAAAAAAAGACCCTCCTCCCCGTGGTAATTATAAAGAGCATCCATAATTTAAAAAAATGTACAAGGGAATTTTGTTTCTGCATTTAATTTTTTTTAGGTCATCTAATTTTAAGTAAGGTAAGATCATTTTGCTAGCTCTTTTTTTCTTTCATGCATTTGCGTACAGTATTTGCCTTTTTCTAGGGGAAAATCAACCCACATTTTTAATGAAAATTTTAATGAGCACCAATTCATGTTTTTTGGGGGAGAATTTATGAGCGTCAATTTGCTGATTTTTTATGACTTAAAAAAATATATAATTTCATGGCAATTACAGTATGAGCGCCAATTCATATTTTTGCAGGAAAAAAGCAATTATAATGACCATCAGTTATTCGTATTTTTACGAGGGGTGGGAGTGGGGATGGGGGGGGGGGCACACAAGTACACAAGCACTTGCTGTTGGCCAAGTCACCCGCTTGGTGCTACCTTTAGCTATGACGCTAGCACAAACTGCAACAAACTAAAGGACTTTCATGACCCAAACAGGAAATCAAATATTCAGCCCGTGAGTCCAGGTGAGCCGCAGGCGGTCACAAGCCGTGCCACGTTAGCATTGGAAGCGACTAAACAACACTTGAAAGCGGCGGTTCTCAAACTGGGGTCCCCGGGGGTCTGCCAGCCGTTGCTTCGGGCTCAGCAGACATATTTCACAATATGGTTCATTTTCGTATTTTCTTAGATCCCAATTGCGTTAAATGAAGGCATTCGAGTCATTAAAATGCCAATGTCTTGACTTTGCATTAAAAGCAGAAATTGGAGTCATTTCAACATTTGCTATTTGCGATGTTTGTAAAATGTTGCCAAAATGATTTCTTTAACCCTATAACGCCAAATGTATCAAATTAAATACAAGACATTTTGAGCCCTCTATTTCATGAGCATTGTATTTTTTCCCCCCATTAAAAGCCTGCAGTTTATAATCTGATACATGAATTGCACAGATAATCCATTAGAGGGCAGTATCACCCAGCTGATGGCTTTTCTAGCGACCTTGCAAGATGGCCCCAATTGAGAAAGGAGAGACATTTATATTTATTAATAGTTAGGAATGTTCGTTCTGATTTTTGGAAACACTAATATGTTTGAAATGTCTGTTTATTATTTTTGACCGTTATAAATGTGCGAATTTAAAGCACTGTGACCGGATGTACCAAATATAATACAAATCAAAGGTCATATGTGGAAGTTGATTTAAAAAAATAAAATATATATTTGTTCAAAAGGACTAATAAATACTTTATTTACAAAGAATGCCAATTTTCTCTCATATATTTCATGGTTCCTGCAGGCTTTTAACTCTATAAAGCCTGAACCATGAAATATATGTTTATATAATAATTATATATATATAATAATAACATCTAATAAATGTAATTAGGGCTGCCAAGATTAGTCGACGAGTCACGACGATGTTGACAATGGCGACTATTGTTGTTGATTAGTCAACTAGCAAAATAGTCGTTTGTGGCAGCCCTAGAACTAATAAAAAAAAAATGAAAATCAACTTCCACATATGACTTTTGATTAATACATCCGGTCTCAAAGCTTTAAAACGTACAGCATACATTTAGAAGTGTCAAGCGACGACCGGGACCTTTCCCTGCCGGGCCTGGGGTTCTGGGGTGCTGCCTGTCCCCCGGTGCTCCCTCCTCTCTTCCCTCACCGGTGTTCAAAGAGGGCTCAAAATGTCTTGTATTGAATATGATACGTTTGGCGTTACATTGAAATTAAATTGATTCCAAATGACATTTTCCTGTTTTTGTAGATAATTGAAAGACATTATATTTGATTTCAAGTGTTTGCAAAGGCAAAGTTGAGCAAAATAATGTAGGCTTGACAAAAACAAACAAACAAAAAAGTTATCTTGTATCATCTCCTCTGTCTGGTGGAAACCTCGAATGTCCAAATAGAATCAGTGATATTTTTTCACAAATGGATTCCATTGGACCGTCCCCACGTGGTCTTGTTGTTCATTCGAAATGAGGATTATAAGGTGGTTCTTGGAAGATTTTCATCCTGGACCCCAACATTTTGAGAACCCCTGGTCTAAAGGTCATGTGGGTGGTCTGTTGCTACGGTTACTACAGTTGCTATGGTTACCTCTGGATGTCTGTTTGCACCTGTGCAGGATTTTCCCCACAGTGTAAAGCACTGACAGAAAAGGGAAAGATTAAAGTCACATGACACTTCTCAACCTTCTCGGACCTCCAGACGACCGACAACTTGTCCGCAAGTTGTAGCAGACATTGTTGATGTTTACAAGTAGAACCTGGTCGCATTCTTCGATAGAACTTTCACTTTGATTGGGCCAATTCACCAGTTGGAAAATACGAGCAAATGCTAAACGTCAGGACGTGGTCAGGACGTGGTCAGGACGTGGTCAGGACGTGGTCAGGACGTGGTCAGGACGTGGTCAGGACGTGGTCAGGACGTGGTCAGGCTGTCGTCAGGACAGACACTTTGAAATCTCACTGCGACTGGAAGGAGAAGAGAGGAAAAGGGAAAAGAGAATGTTTGTGGGCGCGCGTGGCTGACCTGTGACCTGCGGCACGTAGGGAACATTGAGTCTGTCGGCGTTGTATCCGGCTCCCGCCAGACTGTCGGCCATGTCGGCGCTCTGGAAGAAGAGCGCCCCGTCGTCCCTGTCCAGGCTTTCGGGAAGCCTGCGCATTGAGAAAGAACCACGTGGTCAGCGCGCGATGGCGGCGACGGAGAAGAAGCGCGAGAGGAAGGCTGACGTACGAGCACTTGTCGCGGAAGACGTGCTCGGGGAGAAGGTAAGGGGCGTCCATGTTCCGCAGCTCGATCACCTGAAAGTCCACAAGACACAGCTGGGAAGAAAGCTCACCGGGAAAAAAATCCTTATGTGGTTCATTGAAGGCTCCTTCATTAATAAAAAAAAAATAAAAAATGGGGAAAAAAATCTTCAAAGGCAAACAATTCTTCAATACACATTCATAAAGATTAAATAATTTCGTTTTTCTGGAAATATGGGAGGAAAATGTGAAGAAGAAAAAAATCACAGAATATGCTAATTTGCCAGTGTTGTTTTAATATCACCATCCACCACTAGATGGCAGACATGGCTTAGTCGAGCCGGAGTCGTTGATAAGAGTTTGGCCAACTTGGTTTAAGCAGGGTAACAAGATGGCATCCATATGTCATGTGACCAGCAGTTGACCAATCACAGCATACTACCGTGTTTGTGATTGGTCATCTGCTGGTCACATGACATATGGACACCATCTTGCTAGTGACTGGCAAGGTTATTTTAGTTAACAAAAACAAAAACAAAAAGAAAAATTCAAAAAACAATTTTGTTCATGAAATGAAATAAAAACAAAAATGCTTTTTAAAAAATGGAAAAGTAACTGAAGCTACATTTTATGTTTACAAAACTAGCAAACTAATTATAATTATAGCGAAAATGTGCTTGGTTTTAGCCATTCATTCAATACATGAGCCTTTGGGGATGATTTTAAATGTGATTTGAAGAATATTTATTTCGATATTAATTGGAATAAAGACGTTTTGGAGTGTGTGACACAGAAGTGATGTCATCGAGCAGCAGCCAATAGGAAAGCACCTTCAGATGTCGTCGCTCCGAGGCCATCGTTTTGCTGCTCCAACGGCTCGCCTGCTTTGTTATTTAACTCCGCCAAAATGCAACGCTAGGTAAGAAATGCGTTACTTTCACTTTTCAAATCATATTTTCTTTTTCCAATGATAACGCTTGCTAAAAGGTGGAAGGCTGCATTGTGCAGTCCCACCGACTTCAAATGGTGACTTTGCACAACAATGACGTGTTATTTGCTTTCCAATCCTCTCGACAACAATTGTTGTAATATTTATTTGTGATCATTAAAGTTGAAATGCTTGTTTAATAGGGATTCAATACTAGCTCCGGTTTATTTGTGGTCACTTTGAAAAGAGTTAAGGCAGGTTTATCTTTATTCTGATAAGTATTTGTTTTTCATTTTATTTACTTACTTCTTTTCCATGCAACATTTTTACTTTTATGTTTGAGGTAAAAAGAATGTCCAAGAATGAAATGTCCAGATGAAGGAAACAAAATCAAATATTTTTCATAGTTGCGTTCAATTCTTACTTTGAGTGACGAGTGAGGGGGTAGTCATGGTACGGCAAAAAGGTTTGGGCGTACGTACATATTAGGGCCCGACCGATATGCATTTGTTGAGGCCGATTCCAATGCCGATTTTTGGCAGAAAAAAAATACAGATGACCGATTAATCTGCCGATTATTTAAAAACATGTCCTTGTTGTTTGCATCCTTGAATTTTGAGAAAAGAAAGTCTTCTTGAAATATCAACTTTAAATATAACAATGACAAAATAAAACAAGAAGAAAGTGAAATAAGAATAGAATAAACTAAAATAAAAGCAAATGAAAAAAAAACGGTAAGAACAAATACTGACTGTTCCTGTGCGTTTTGGCCTCTTGGGGGCAGTGTGGTGCCATGCATCCATGGCGGACACACTTAAAGTGAGTACAGAAGAAAGTTACAGGACTGGACTCTGATTGAATTCTAAAAGAACACATTTTTTCACACATTGGGAAAAATGTGAGCCTTTTTTGTAGTGTTATCTTACCTGTGGATATGTGATCCCACAAAGTGTGTGAATATTCGTTGTTTAAAGGAAAAACACTCAAAGTTGATGATAACTTCGTGTTAGCGTTTGAATGGGACCCGAATTCGCTTTTCGCAACGTTTTAAAAACGAAGCACCTTTTGTATTTCAATTTACAGAGGATGTAATTCTTATCGTGGTGTGTTTAGTTTGACAGTTAACTCCAACTGGGATGTCATTAAACAGCTTAAAGGACGCTCGGGGACAACAGAATAACCAGAATAACATACGCGACACACTTGCTAGTTGCTAATGCTACGCAGGCAAAATGGTGCATTCACGGTACTTTGACAGTGTCGCAATTTTCGATTTTCTTCTATGATAACGTTTTAAGGGGATGTTTGAAGGACAATCCTGAATCGGTCGGGCCCGAGTGCATATGTCCCACACAGTTGTGAGGCATGCACGGGTGGTGCAGGTGCGCTTACCTTGCTGACGTGCTGGCAGAAGCCGGTGTTGGCGATCATCTGGCTGAGGAAGTTGAGGTACGCCGCCAC
This sequence comes from Vanacampus margaritifer, assembly GCF_051991255.1. NCBI lineage: Eukaryota > Metazoa > Chordata > Actinopteri > Syngnathiformes > Syngnathidae > Vanacampus > Vanacampus margaritifer. Next base: position 719,480 of record NC_135433.1, read on the forward strand.
CAAGGCCAACACGCCACAACGCAGCCACATGGACAAATTCTCCTCGCTGGACAAAGCCATGTCCTGCACACGTGCACAGAAGAGACACTTGAAACCGCAACCTGAATTTCTGCCTCCAATTTGAAACTAAGCATGACTTGCATCATTAAATGTGGCTTGAAAAGCTCAATTGAAAGCCACATTTCAAACCCTACGTGTAATTTGAAACCCCAACTTGCTAGTTGCAACCGTCACGTTTGCTCGAACCGTAGCCCTTGTTCCAACCCGACCCGGTTTTGAAACCCTAATTCTTGCTTGAAATCCCAACTTGAACGTGAAACCCCAATTTGGAACTACAAACCTTATTTTAAACCATAGTTTGAAAGCCTATCTTAAAGGGGAAGTCAACCCCCAATAATATGTTCTATGTAGCCCCACTAGTCTAAATATGGTATTATTTTTTTATTTATTTACATATTTCGAACATTTAAAATGACAACAAAAATAAATAAAAAAAAGGAGCATCGTTTCACAATTGTGTCAAAAACAAATAAACATTCAAGTTATTCCACAAAACAAGGATGAAATATAACTGTTTTCTTTCCCCATAAATAATAATTATAACTTCCAAAGAAACTCATTTCTATAAGAAAAGACGTAATGAGTTTCTTTGGTCAATATTGCCTTAGTGGAATACGAGGAGCGCAGCAAATCGAGCTGATTTGATCAATATCAGAAGGCGGCCATTTTGCCATGGCATCACAGTTGCTCAGGTCTCTTGTAACAACCAATTACAGCTCAGCTTGAGAAAACAGGTGAGCTGTGATAGGCGGATGACTTGGCAACTGTCACGCCGTCTTCAGACGACAGCAAGTGACAAAATGGCCGCCCCCTGAGTTGGATCAAAATGGCTGCATTTTGCTGCGTAACTCATATTCCACAAATGTAATATTTATCAGAATGTCATGTTTAGATGAGTGAGGTCACATTTAACATATCATTGTCAAGAAATGTTTAAGGTTGACTTCCCCAACCCTAGTTTGGAACTTGAACCTAGTTTCAAAACCCGGGCACCGATTCAGATTTCCAAAATCGAGTCGATTCGATTCAGAAGGCCCCGATTCAATTTGATACGTGTTGATTTTTGATTCCGTTAAGGATTTCATGCCGTACCAATTCTGATTTTATATGAAAGACATTCTCAGGAATACCAATGCTGTAAATAGAAACTTCTTGCTCTTACTTGGTGCATTATTATGAAAAAAATATCTATATTTACATTTAAAATTGAATCCAATGCTGATTGAACATGACCTTTTCAAAACAATAAATAATAATAAATTGAAAAAAATATGAAAATAATACATAATTAATCAAATATAAATATAATAAAATAAAAATTAAATAAAAATAATACCAAGTAATAATAAAAAATAACTAATTTGAAATTGAAAAAAATTGAATATTTACATTTAAAATTGAATCCAATGCAGTTATATTAATCATGTATGTTTTATTGGACATGAACTGATCAAAACAATAAATAATAATTGAAATAGATGACAACCCCAGCACTAAGTAAATAAAGTAGCAAAACACTGGGCTTCTTTGTCAAATCAATTTCTGCGTGACGCGAGCAGGCACATGAATTTATATTGAGGGCCGTATTAAAAGTATCGATTCGTGGTTTTTCGAATCGATACTGAGCTATGAAAAGAAATATCGATTCGAAATATGGATTTCTTTTTCAACCCCGCCCAACTTGAAAGCCAGTACAGTCAGTCGGACCTGCAGCGCCACGGCGAGGCGCACGAGCTCGACGACGACGTCCTCGTTGGCCAGCTCGATGGTGATGACGGCGAGCGTGGTGAAGAGCAGCTCGAAGTTCTTGTGCACGTTGTCGTCCTCCTTGCAGCCCAGGTAGATGTGGCGGTACAGCTGCTGGCCGTGCTGACACGCAACACACGGGGAGGCTTACTGGTTTCGGTGGCGACCGCATCCAAACTAATCCAAACGTCCAGCAATGACTTTGACCAACCTTCTTCATGAAGGCCACGTCCTGCTTGGAAATCTTCTCCCGTTTGATCTTGAGAGCCGCAACGTTGGGGATGATCCTTCAGCACACACAAACTTAGACATTAGCATTTGCAACTAGAAATGAGAATTTAGTACACAACATTATTTAGCAATTATTATCGAGCAATTACAATGTAGCAATATTTAACAGCACACAACTTTACTTAGCATCTAACATTTAGCAATTAGCATTAAGAGGTCAGCTGCCAGCATTTTGTGATTAACCTGTAGCATTGATTACCATCTAGCATTTAGCAATAGCTACTTAGCACTGAACAGTAAGCAATTACTACTACGAGTATTTAGCAACAGGTGTTTAAAAGCTTGTAACAAGAAATTAGCAAATAACATTTAGCATTATTTAGCATCCAGAATTGAAGCGCTTAGAAATGAGTTCTAGTACGTATCAAGCGTTGGACATTTAGCATGTAGCATTATTCAACATCTTTCAGTTAGCATTATTTAGCATCCAAGATAACAATTAGTATTAAGACTTTAGCAGCCATCATTTCGCGATGAATCTGTAGCATTGTTTACTATCTAGCATGTAGCAATGCTTAGCAGTGAACATTTAGGAATTACGACGGAACATTATTTATCACCAAGCATTCAATAGTTTGCATCCAGAAATGAGCAATTAGAATCTAGCATTATTTAGCATCCAGCACTTAGCATTTAGCACTTACAAATGTGTACAATTACGTATCAAGCCTTCACCATTTTAACACGTAGCATTAAAATATTTCATTTAGCTTTATTTAGCATCCAACATTTTGTGATTAAGAGTTTAGCATCCAGAATTTAGCGATTAATCTATAGCATTGTTTACTATTTGCTATTTAGCAATACTTAGCACTGAACATTAAGCAATTACCATCGATCATTATTTAGTACCAAGCATTTAATAAGAAATTTGCATTAGCATGTAGTATTATTTAGCATCAAGCATTTAGCCTGGAGCACTGAAAAATCTGTAGTATTTAGTATCTAGCATCTAAAAATCAGCATTGATTGAATTGGAGTGTCCGTGGCACGTTATTATGAATCCCAGCGGAGTTGTAGGCAGGACACGCCCCTCCTGGAATTATGATTGGCTGTTGCATCCAGGCAGGTCACACCCGACTGCATCCAGGAGGCTACTTGATCTCGTTTGGGTTCAGGTTAGCTTGGATTTGTCGTAACGCCGCCACACGGAAGTCAGACAAGGCCGTTTCCGCCAGAATGCAGCAGCCAATCCCAACACGACGCGTCGGCGGCACCTGATGCCTCGGAGTTTGGCGCGGTTGTCGTGCCGGTCGATGATGTTGTGCAGGATCTCGAGCACCAGCTGGCGCAGCTCGTTGTCCTCCATCAGTGAGATGGAGAAGAGTGGGTCCAGGAAGGGGGACGGCAGAGCGCCTGACATCGACTTGGACTTGAATCCCGACGTCACCTGGAAGCAGCAACCAGGGAGTGACAGCACTCAAACCGGACGCGGACCAGAACCTTTACGAATGACAAGTATCTTCTCTCGGGACTAGAAACTGCTCTTTATATACAAATAAAACCTTTCTTGGGACTAGAACCTTCACATACGACGAGACCATTGTCTTGGGACTTGACCATTGTTTTGGGACTAGAACCTTCTCTCAGAGACTATAACCTCTTTTCCTTGACTACAACCTTCTCTCGGGCATAAAACCTTTGCTTGGCACGAGAACCATCACTTTGGACTTGTACCTTCCCTTGGAACCACAACCCCTTCCTTGGACTACGACTTTCTCTATGGAGTAAAACCTTGAGTATAGTTTGTAGTCTACATGAATAGATACTTCTCTCAAGACTATTCTTTTCTTTTAGGAACGACGACTTCTAATGAGACTAGGCCATGGGTGCCCAAGTCCGGTCCTCGAGAGCCTCTATCTAGCCTGCTTTTCATGTTTCTCTCCACCAACACACCTGATTGATGATCGGGATCGTTATCAGGCTTCTGCGAAGCTTGCTGATAAGATGATGATTGGATTCAGCTGCGCAGGAGGAGGGAGACGTGGAAAACAAGCTGAATAGAAGCTCTTGAAGACCAAACTTGGGCACCTCTGGACTAGACCATTCCCTTGGGACTGGCACCTTCTCATGGGACTACAACCCTCTACATTGAACTACAAACTTCTTTTGCCTCTAAATCTGCACTTTCTTAGGATTAGACCTTGGGAGCAAAAACCGGACCATTCATCTGGAACAAGACAATTTCCTTGGGAATAGGAGATTCTATTAGGGCCAAAACCTTGACTTTAGACAAGGACCTTTTTACTTGGAACTAAAACATTTTCTTGGGAATAAAACCGTTTGGGTATGGGCCATTCTCTTGGCATTAAAACCTTTTCCTGAGACCAGACCATTGTCTTGGGACTAGTACATTCTCTCAGGACCAAAACCTTCCCTTTGGACAAGTCCATTCCATTAGAGAGATGGTACAAACACACCCTCTTCCCAAGACTAGAAAACCCTCTCTGGATACGATGTTCCCTACGGAATAAAAGCTTCGCTTGGGACTAAAAGCTTTCCTTGTGACAAGACCGTTTTCTCGGAACAAGAACATAATGGGACCATTCACATTCTCTTGCCCAGTCTCTTGGGACTTGTACCTTCGCTCAGGAAAACAACCCAAAAAAAAAAACCACCTCTCGGGGACTAGACCTTCACTTGGGAGAGGAACCCAATGTCGGGATTAGGTGCCAATTGATAGAGTAAGTCTATGTTGTGATGACTGACCATGATGAGGGAGCTGAGCAACATGGTCTGGATCCTCTTGGTCCCCTGATGCCTGGAGCCAACAGCCCCGCAGGTCCCGGAAGGTGAGAGGAAAAAACAAAAACAACAACGTCAGCATTTGTTGTGTCAACAGACAAACGTCAGTGTTTGTGTGTGACGGGGGTGTCGCGAGGGGATGGGCGGGGGTCTAATCTTGTTGTGAAGGGAGGATTTGCTGTGAGCACGGTTGCTGGATTAGCTTCCCTCCTTTTGGCCAGGATGCAGCAGGACGTCCATAAGGGCAAGTCAGAATAACAGGCAGTGTTTACGTGACCCAACATAATATTGAATTGGATCATTTTACAAATGTATGTAATTAAGTACCTCGTTTCCCAAAATTGTTGGAAAGTAAGAGACCGTCAGCAAAAATTCAAAACAAAATCTTTCCAAATGCAGGAATATGCTAACATTCATGCCTTAGGCGCTTTTATTTAGAAGTTGTTCCTGGCAGCGTGTGGCGGCGTGACTGCCAACTCGACTCATCTCATCAGCCACCGTGGTCGCGGTGTCTTACAAACGTTTGTCAACAACACCGCGTCGTCCTGAAATCAAGTTCAATCCAGATTGCTAAAAAAATGCTGACGTATTATGCAGCGCCTGTTGCCGGCATTCACAACAGGCTCCAGTGTTAGCCGCTAGTTGCCAGCTAGCCTGCAGCAAGCGAGAGGGCGAGAGCTGTTTAATAGACAAAAAAAGACTCTGTACACGCCCTTCTGCACGCACACTCGGGGTTATTATAGTTTGGGAATTTTCATTCCAGTTCGTTTTTATTTCGTTTTTTAAATTTAGTGGTTCTGTTAGTTTTTATTAGTTTTAGGTATTTTAAAAATGCTTCATTTTAGCTAACTTCAGTATTGTTTTTTTTTTTAATGTGTATTACTTGTGCGCAGAGGTGGCAAAGCCAGGTCCAGAAAGTAAAAACCCTGCCACAGTTTGGCTTTAGTCATTGATGCTAGCAAGCTAGCTAGCTAGCTAGCAGGTAAACGAGCACCATAGGAGCTAGCTAGGTAGCACCCGAAAGTAAAACACTGCCATAATTTGGCTTTAGCCCCTGAATCTAGCGAGCTAGCTAGTCCTCGTGCCGGTATTTATGGAAGTAGTCACGGCGGTTACAACAGCACGACAATCAGAGGTGGCAAATCCAGGTCCAGAAAGTAAAAACCCTGCCACAGTTTGACTTTAGCCATTGATTCTAGCTAGCTCCCTAGTCGGTAAACAAGCACCATGGGAGCTAGCCAGGGAGCTAGCTAGCTAGCTAATTAGCACCAGGGGTTAAAGCCAAACTGTAACAGGGTTTCTATTTTCTGGACCTGGATTTGCCACCTCTGCTTGTGCGCAATATTTAATAAACACCATGTTAAAATGAGAAAAATAACTCATTTCTTAGCTAACGTTGCATTTGGTTGTGTCCTCGGAGCGACGTCATCTAGCAATAAAACACAATATTCTGTGGGCCTTGAAAAATCTGTCAAAATCCAGTAAAACAGCTGGGAGCGAAGGGGGTTGCTTCAGTGAAAATGGCTGCCAGAGAGTGAAGGGTGATTTTTTTTTTTTTTTAGGGGCGTAATGCGTATAATAAACATGGGTGCGTATTATACACAGGATTTTACACTTGGTTAGAAACAGTAGTTAGGGTCGGTTGGTAGGTAGGGGGCGCCAGAAATAAGAACATCTACATAGGTGAGCAAGTGGGAAGGAAGACTAGATAGGTTGTTGAATTATGTAGATCAGACAGGTAGGGAAGTGGGCAGGTAGGTAGTACAGTCGATTCGACCTGCATGTACAGTAAATAGGTGGCGTATCACGAGCGGCCTCGCGTAGGCTTGACTTGCTTGCGACTCACCCGATCTTGACGGTGTCCAGCGTGTGGCACGGCGTCCCGTAGACGGGCACCTTGCCCATGACGAACATCATCACCTCGGCCCTCTGGTAGTCGGGAAGGTTGCCGCCAAAGAATCCTGCCGGGGCGCAAGAAAAGCACGTCACCTCGGCGCGCGCGTGGACGCGAAGACGTCCAAATGCGTACCGATGGTCTGAATGATGGCGTTCTGAACGATGCGCTCGTCGCTTTCCTTGCCGCGGCCCGACGAGGCGCTGCTGGCCGAGTTCCTGCGGGAGCTCTCGCCCAGCTCCAGGTCCACGCTCATGCGGAGGTGCTTCAGCAGCGTGTTGAACACCTCCAGCACCGTCGGACCTAAACGTTGGCGAGTCAGAGGTTTGAGGCGCTTCCGCGGGCGGCAATGTCCAAGTCGCCGACAAACAAACTCCGGCTGCGGCCGCGCGCCTTGGAGCTACGCTAGTACACGCCAGGGTTATTTGAGTTGACGGAAACTAACAAACATACTCAAACTAACATTTTAAAAACAACTTTGTTAACAAAAGAAAATTCAAAACGAAAATGATTTTTAATTCATTCAATGCCAATGACAGCTATAAATGTCAAAAATTGATTTGAACTATTTCTATTAGTTGAACATTTTTTCCCACTTTTGTTAACAAGAGTATGAAAACCTAGAATTTGTTGTATTGAACATTTAGAACAGATATACAATTTGTGATTAATTGTGCGTTAACTAATGAAGTCATTAATTCTTTTTTTATGAATTTATGGCAATGAATAAATTTAAAAAAAAAAAAACTAACTAAAACTACATTTTATGTTTACAAAGCTAACTGAAACCAACTATATTTATAATAAAAATGTCCCTCGTTTTAGTCTTTGGCAATTAATTTAATGCACCTTCGGGGATTATTGCAAATGTGATTTGAAGTCTATTTATTTTACTTTAACTTAACTTTTAATTTCATTGAAAGTGTCACACAGAAGTGACATCATCTAGCAGCAGCCAATAGAAAAGCACCTGCAGATGACGTCGCTCCAAGGCGACAACAAAATGCAACGCTAGCTAAGAAATTTGTTACATTTCTCATTTTACCGTCATTAAATATTGCGCAGAAGCAGAGGGGGCAGATCCAGATCCAGAAAGTAAAACCCCTGTCACAGTTTGGCTTTAGCCCCAGGTGCTAGCTAGCTAGTCAGCTAGCTAGTTTCCTGGCTAGCTTCCATGGTGCTTGTTTACCTGCTAGGGAGCTAGCTAGCATCAATGGCTAAAGCCAAACTGTTGCCGCGTTTTGACTTTCTGGACCTGGATTTGACACCTTTGCGCACAAGTAATACACATTCAAAACAAAACAAAACGAAAACTAATACTGAAACGAACTAAAACCAAACAAAAACTAAGCATTTTTGAAATAACTAAAAATAAGAAAAACTAACAGAACCACCCTGAAAACTAATTAAAACTAACTTGAATGAAAAAACAAAACTCAAAACCAAATAAAAACTAACTAAAATGAAAATTGCCAAACTATAATAACCCTGGTACACGCTAGTACATGCTAGCACATGCTACGTCAGGGCTGGGCAATCTTGTACGCTCTGGGGCCACAATGCATTTTTTTTTTTCAAAATAGGCCCAGCTCATAATGTAGGAAAGGTAAAAAATAAATAAATACAGTGTTCCCTCGTTTTTCGCCGGGGTTAGCTTCCAAAAAATAAATAATAAAATCCGCAAAGTAGTTAGCTTTATGTTTTACATTTATTATAAATGTTTTAAGGCTCTAAAACCACCCAGTTTATACACTTTTCTCATTACTGTATTTACATTTTCTCACATTTCTTTCGTTTAAACATTCTCAATGTTCAAACCTTCTTAATTTTTTTTTATAAAATAGGTACATTACTGTAAAAAAAAAAAAATAAATGCATGCAAAAGTGCACAAAAAAAAGGCCACGAAAAGGGAACCGCGTTATAGCGAGGGAACACTGGACAATAAATAGTTACAATGAATAATTAATTATTGGAATTGTAAAAAAGTGCTTGAATTGTAATCAACCAATTCAAATTAACATGGACTTTTTCTTATTTTTCTAATATTTTGGCAGAATTGTTTAAATAATAAAATATTTCAAATGTTATTTCATCATTTTAAAAGCACATTTAAATGAGTTTATTTTATTTGCATTCGATGTAAAATGCTTTATTTCAGGACCAAAGTAATTAATGCTCATTTTTAGAATGTAAAATAGTTTGTTTTATTAAAATATATTCTCAGTGTTTCCCACAATTTGTAATCCACTTGGGTGGTGCTCGAACCTCATGATCCACAAATGAGTGACGGCAAACTAATGTTACATGTGCTATATATATCTGGTCGTGACACGTTTTGTGTGTGTTTTTTTAAAAAAAAAAATATATATATTTGTATTTAATTTTCTTGAAATCTACGTGGGTGGTGGCCAGTTTACTTGGGTGTCCCGCCCAAGTATTAACATGGTGTGGGAAACCTATGCAACAAAATTTACATTTTACAAACATTTAAGTTTATTTTCTGTTTTATGTAAAAAAAAAAAAATTGAAAACCATTGAATGCAGTCGTTTAATAAAATGTAACTTTTTTTTTGTAAAATGGTTTATTTTGTACTTAATTTTTATTGAATAAAATGAAATGAATTTTGTTTTATTTAAATTGTCAAATATAAATGAAGGTTTCAAAGTATTTATTTTAAATTTGATAAACAGAAAAACAAACGCATATGTAAAATTTTAACAATATTGTTTACTTGTACTAATTTCATTCGTTAAGTCAAATTGATTTATACGGCCCTCAATCACAAAAGTACGGTGGCCCTGAAGTGCAAAACGCAAAAACCGATACGACTGAAAATCAAAAAAACTAAACCAAATTTAAAAAACAACAACAAACAAAAAACAATATAGAAAAATAAAAATGCTATGCACACACAAATCAAAAAACACAAACACAAAAACCGGAACCATACAACAAAAAGTTTACCGCAAACACAAAAGGAACAAGCACATATTTAGCTGGCGTAAAAGGAAGTGCTATCGAGCACGCGCCAAACGCCGGGTGCGAAACATCCTATCAAGCTGCACCTCTTGTCCAATCAGTCGTGAGTATGGTTCCTCCTGCCCTGACAAGCCCTGTTTGTGTTTTTTGATTTGTGTTTGAATTGCATTTTCATTTTTCTATAATGTTTTTTGTTTGTGTTTTTTTTATTTGTATTTGCAATTACTTTTTCGTTTTTCGTTTCATATGTTGTTGTGTTTTTTGATTTGTAATTGTGATGACTTTTTGTTGTTTTGTTTTGTATTTTGTGTTTTTTGTGTTTGCAATGACCTTTTTTTGTGTTTGTGTTTCATGATTACCTTTTCATTTGTGTGCTGTGGTGTTTTGTTTTTGTGTGTTTATTTTATTTGGCTTGTGTTTTTTGATTTGCAGTCATGTGAGTTTTTAGTTTTTGCGTTTTGCACTTCAGGGCCACCGTACAAAAGAACTCCAAATGCAAGTAAACAAAACCCAGTGATTATCCGAATGAAGCCATATAAATATATCTATTTTTTAAAAACGTCTGAATGAAATGTGCACTTTGCCCAGCCCTGCTAGACTAGGCCTTGATCTCCACTTGATCCTGCGTACCGAGCCACAGGTTGGGAGGTGTGGCGTGTTCGCTGTCCGGCGCCTCGCCCGCTTTGCACTCTTGGATGCTTCCTGGTCAGCAGACATTTTGTTTGTTTTCCCAACATGGTGGGCAACGGCGAAGCACACAAAAAAAAAACACACACGAAAGCAGGTATGTGTTGGGACGCACTAACCCGGTTACACACCAGTAACAGATTAATTAATTAATTATTTATTTATTTTATCATTAATACCATGATTGTAAACATAATAATATAATATTTTTTTTAATTTTCCATCCATCCATCCATCATCTAGCGCTTATCCGGGGTTGGGTCGCGGGGGCAGCAGCTTTAGCAGGGAAGCCCAGACTTCCCTCTCCCCAGCCACTTCAACCAGCTCCTCCGACGAGATCCCGAGGCGTTCCCAGGCCAGCCGAGAGACATATTCTCTCCAGCGTGTCCTGGGTGGTCCCTGGGCCTCCCGCCGCTGGGACATGCCCGGAACACCCCTCCAGGGAGGCGTCCAGGAGGCATCCGAACCAGATGCCCGAGCCACCTCAACTAGTTCCTCTCAACGCGGTGGAGTAGCGAATCAACACGGCAGTCCCTCCCGGATGACCGAGCTTCTCACCCTCTCTCTAAGGGAGAGCCCGGATACCCTGCGGAGGAAACTCATTTCGGCCGCTCGTATCTGGGATCTTGTTCTTACGGTCACGAGCTGTGGGTCGTGACCGTAGGTCAGGGTAGGAACGTAGATCGACCGGTAAATCGAGAGCTTTGCTTTGCTACCGCTCCTCCCCAGGAAAGAAATAAAAATTACAAAAAAATGGACCCCAACCTTGCGAATTGGTGAATCCACAGGTGCCAAATGCGAGTTTGTTGCGCTTCACTGTATTTTTAGTTCCTTATTACTCGATCCCATCACATTAAAGGAATAGTTTTTCCACTTGCTGTCAACTGAAGATGACATCACCTGTGCTGAGGAAGTAGGTAACGACCAGTCATGGCTCACCTGTTGTCTGGGTTTGGTCGTCAAACTGAGCCACGATCGGTCCCACTTCCATACATTTTCGTATTTAATTCATGTACTGTATAGAAAGTATATACTGTAAATCATTTAACTTGTTTCATTTTTTAAAAATGTTTTACATAATGTTATTATTTTTATTTTTTACTCATTTGCTCCCCAAAACGTACAAATACGTTCCATTTTTAAATATAACCATGCTCCCAAAGTTGTATTTATACGTTTTTTTTAAATGTTTTTTTTAATGCTAGAGCATACAGAAGGCTTTGATGCAGCCTCTGAACTGAAAAGAATGCTTGAAGCAATGTTAGTCATTACAAAAATGGCCAGCAGGTGTCAGCAGAGTACAAGAGCTCAACCAGGGCCATGTTGCCAAAAGCCCTTTCCCCTATTGTTTTAAACAGATTTGTGAATAATGATGAAACTTTGCTATATTTTAATGCTAATTGCTGCAAAATAGAAACAAATAGAAATATAGAAGAGATCCTAATCTTTCTTTTGGTAGCTTCCATGTTTTTATAGCAATAAAACACAATATTCTGTGGGCCTTGCAAAATCAGTACAAAACCAGTGAAACAGCCGGAGCGAAGGGGGTTGCTTCAGTGAAAATGGCTGCACGTGAATGAATGCTTTTTTTTAAATTTTGAAACAAAAATCATTCAACCTCTTGGAAGCCATTTTGTTTGTAAGTTGAGGACAAGCTGTAGACTTATTCAAGCAAAGTTGTTTTCAATACACAACGTGAAGGACACTTTTATGTTTAGTTTGACAGTGAACTTGAACTTGAAGGAATTTTCAGTAACTATTTTAGGAGCAACGACTGTGAAGTGGTGTTTTTCCCCGCAGAGACGAACGGCGCGTGGGGACTCACCCACGGAGCCTTTGGCGGCGATGGCCACCGTCTCCAGCAGCACTTGGACGATGCCGGCGCGTACCCTGGGGGTGCTCTTGTTGTGGGTGTCCAGGTGGCCCAGGACCTGCTGGATGACGTGGTGAGAGTGCTGCGCCTGCCGCGCCGCCAGGAGAACAACGCCGCCATTTCAGTTGGCTTGGAAAAACTTTACTATCTGGACCCAAATCGGTCCGTACCAACAAAAAGTAGCGTATTCGGTGCCCATACCGAAGTGGCAGGCAATTGTTATGCCATTGGCATAAAGAGAATAATATTTTAAATGATAACAATGATAACAATAATAATTAGCTGTGAATAATATACACTTTCACGTTTTACTCCAAGACGTTTTTTTCTAAAACTGCATACTGAAAAGCGAAGCGTGGAATTTGTGAACTTTTCCACCCCAAGTAGGCATGTCGATATTTTGGTAAATTAGATGAGGTCAATTAGGAAAGTGGATGAGGCAGGTAAAAAAAAATCGATCGTCTTATCAGGTAAGGCAGACTTCAAATGTGAAATTGAATTGTTGTGAAAAATTGTGAGATTTTTCCTCCAGTCCATATCATGCAGGTGAGGTCGACGTGGACGCTGACCTGGATGGAGTACATGATGATCCTGAAGCAGGAAACGGAAAACTCGTTGGGTTCCCACAGGTGATGGTTGTCCAGGTGACTGCGGAAGCAAAAGCATCACTTTGTCAAGTCAGGCGTGCTCACAGGAAGTCGATGCAAGGTCACACGCGACAGACGACGGCAGACAGATTGGCCCACCGACATGCACCCCCACCAACCCCCCACCCCAAGAGGCTGGCGCGTCTGCGAGCCACATCTGCCACTCGCCTCCCGATGAGGAAGACAGCAGCAGCTGGCCTGATGCGTTTCATTCCCTGATGTCTGCTGGTGTAGGGGGGGGGGGGGATTACCTGTCAATCATAGGGATGCCATGATTGTAACGCTCAGCTAGTAAATCCTAATTGTCAGGTTTAGTCAACCTAGAACATTGAATAAACAAAAGACAAGGAAGGAAGACAAGAGACTTGATTGGTTTTGCTCGTGAGGAAAAACAAAGATGTCTCCTACCCGTTCTGAAGCACACGCCACCAAACCTGCTCTATTTATTGGGCAGTCCCTGGTTACATAACTTAATGCTGCTCTAAAGGGTGTGGGGAGTCACATAGCAGCAACGTGGCAATCATCCCGGATAGGAGTCAAAAACGTTTTTCTTCAGCGCGGAAACTTGCAGTCAAAGTTCACAGTTCAACCGCAAAATGTTCCAGCCACCATCTTGTCAGGTTTTGCACCTGCAGCTTCTCTGCTCTCTTCACAGATGACCCCAAAGCACATGGTTCAAACCTAACACAATAAATGCTCTGCAATACTGTAAGAGCAAATATGGGATAACTTATGTACATTTATTCTAACACTAATTGAGCTTTCAATTCACTTGCAGTTGGCGGCGGAACTGGACCGAGCCTGTAATTGCCTCTAGGTGCCACAAGGTGGCAGCTAAGCACTACTTGTGTATACATCATGAAAAACAGCTTCTGCCATCACAAACCTGAACAAATGACATCACAAGCAGTCAACCTAATATTTTTTTCCTTTGCAATCCTGCTCACTTGAAAGTTTACAATGTGCAATATTTCCAAAGCCTGCATCTTTTTTTTTTTTTTTTTTGCGCTGACTATTGCTATTTCCTACTGTCAAACTTGCAATTGTTTCCATGACCTATTTGCGGGTTTGTGGCTCTCCTTGCCCACATGCAGGGGGCGTTAATTTCTTCCTCCCTCCCCACGTCACTCAAGCGGCAGTGCATCTGAAGCTTGCGGGTGCACACGAAGAGAATGAAAACAAACAAAGCAACATGCCAAAATGGCGTCCCCAAGGTGCCCGTCGGCTTCTTCTACTCTGACCTCTCTCAGGCCATGCACACTTTATCCAATCAAATGCCTCTACCGAACAGACACCACGCTGACCTCCATGCTGACCTCAGCCTAGATTTTTTTTTATTTGTGCTAGAGAAGGGGTCCGAGGTCGTCGTAGCAACTCCAATATTGCTGCTCTTCAGCTGACATCTTCAATTGAAACCAGGGATGCACGATAATATCGGTGGTCGATAATTATCGGCAACTATCGACCAATTTGACGTCATACAGATAAACCAGATAATAAAGAAATATCGATTATCAATATTGCTTAAATTAAATCAGGGAAAAATCAAACTTGAATCGATTGAAGAAATTAGAATCGATACCCAGCACTAGTTTGACTTCCATATATCATGAAGAGACCAAAAGTTTCAAGACGCCAAAAGACACAAGAAATCTGCCATGTTGTTCTGAATCGGACATTTTAGGCCCCTTTCTTGAAGTCCTTGAATTCGACCGAGAGATTTTGATCATTCAGCCCCCTTGGGCCGTTTGGCTTCAGCGCATGAAATTCAGTTGACGTGACGACCCCCCCCCCCCCCCCCCATGGGCTGGCGTCAAGGACAGCATTACTTTACCGCATACAAAAAAGGCTCAGCATCCGTTTTCAACAAACTCCTCATTCAAGCTGCAGTCCAACGTGACGTCAATGTGAAAGCCGCCCCCAAAATCCCCCCCCGCCATGATGAACCCCCAGTGCTTCTATTTATAGACACAATCCTCCCCCTGCGGAGGAGATGAAGCGGCCAGTGACACTGCAAGAGAGAAAGAAAGTCGTGAAAAGATCCCGACGGACGCCCACGTCAGCCACGCTTTGTTAGGTTGACCCCTGGAGGGCGCAACACCCCCTCCGACCCTCCCAAAGCAAAGCACCTCGCCGTGCCAGGGAGCGCAGAGTTGACCTTGAGATCCGCACGTGATGAAGCCTTCATCATTAATAACAACCAGGCCAGGCGCTCGCTTGATGGATCGGAAAGGAACAATTAACACGCAACTAATCACTCGTTTGTTCTTCCTACGTCACAAAATCCTCACTTACGTGTGCGTCGTTGACAAGCATCGTTTATGAGTGTGTGGAGTTCATGCAATTGCATTTGACGTGTCAGTAACGTGCACGTTTAATTGTGAAGTCATGCGATCAATTACAATGAAATATTTGATCGCCTGACGCCCCTCATTTTTAATCATCTTTTTTTCAAAAAAAGAAAAGATTATTAAAAATTCGATGCGATTAATTACAATGAAATATTTTAGCGCCTGACGCCCCTCATTTTTAATCATCTTTTTTTCAAAAAAAGAAAAGAAAAGATTATTAAAAATTCGATGCGATTAATTACCATTAAATATTTTATCGCCTGATGCCTCTACTTTTAAATTTATTTTCTTATTTTTTTAAAAAAAGAAAAAAGATTATTAAAAATCCGGGGTGTCAGGAGATGACTTTTTTTAAATCGTAATTAATCGCATGACTTTACTAGTTAACTCACGATTAATCACAAATTTTGTATCCGTTTTAAATGTACAGTACAGTAAAAAAAATCATAGGTTTTTGTACCCTTTTATTAAAAGTGGGAAAAAATGTTAAACTAATAGAAATAGTTGAAATTCATTTTTGACATCTATAGCCGTCAATGGCAGTGAATGAGTTAATAATTGCTTACATGTGTATTGCTCACAAGTAAGGCTGGGAAAAAAAGTTGGTCAAGTCGGTTGGGTCGACCACAAAAATTGGTTGACGCAAAAATGCATGCTTCAAAGCTATTTTAATCTTTTTTTTTTTTTTTTTTTAAAAAAAACATATTTGCAGCACCTGGAAGTTGCTGGAACCAATATTTGGTGCTTCCGCACGGACACTTATTGCTGACGGACTCTGACCGGCATTCGCCACTACTAAGAACCGGTTTTATGATCAAACGTGTTTTTAAAACGTCAGGATTAAATAACCGCAGCCGTTCAACAACAGCGGTCATGTCCACTCACAACAGTCCGGCAATTTAAACTCACGTGCGGCGCAAAAAGCGCCACAGTTCACAGCTCTTCTGTTTCCACACGTCTCATTTAGCGGGCGCACAACAACACAAGGTTCAGAGAGTTGCGAGGCTGGACCAAGTTGAGTGCACGAGGGGAAAGGAGAGGCCCAAACGAGGCGGCGCAGGGCGCGGCCATCCGACCTCTCGGCCATCCGACCTCTCGACCATCCGACCTCTCGACCCTAACCCTAACCCGCATCCACAGCCGGCTGCTGGAGAGGCCATAAGGCCAAGACTTTTGAAGCCGCGGGGCCGCCATCTTGGGACTCCCAAGAAAGGTACGTCGGCGTACGCATTTGGCTGCAAAATGCGTACACGTGTAGCGCTAAACTGCACAAATGGCCACTTTAAAGGCTGTGGACGAACATTTCACTTGCAAGTATGGTTGAAATGGAAAGAAACTGAAAGATGGAAGAAAAAAAAAAAATAATAATTTTTTTAAGATGAAAGGAAAAGAGGGTACATAGCGTCCACTTGCTATAATAGCGGCGGCAGCTGGCAGTCGTCATTGACGTCAGCCAATCAGATCCATTTCATGATATTGTCATTAGCCAACCAAAATGCTTTCTTTCCATTGTCGTTCGCTGGACAGCGGCCATCTTATCACTCCCATCTCTTAAGCAGACTACTGTATCTATACGTATACGTACAGATTAGACATATGCAGCTGATAGGCTCTTAGTATATAAATAATGCTGTTTCTATTAAGTACCGTCTCAAAGGTTCTCCAATTTTGATACTGTTAACGTATAGGATGGTATGCCGAGAAGCGTTTCTTGGGAGTGGTAATATGGCGGCCTCGCGGCATCAAAGCAAAGTGACTTCCTGTGCAAACGTAAAGGTAAAGCTAATTCAACACAGAATTTCAATTCAAATGTTCTACTTTTAGTAAGTTTTGCATGACCAAATATACATTGCATTGCATTGCACAGATTTTTTAAAATTGAATTTCCAATAAATATATATTTTTATATGATATAAAATGAGTCCAAATGTTTGCCTTTGAGGTTGACGGGGACGGTTGAATTTCCTTCAATGCTTGTTTTTGTGTTTCCTGCGCAAGCTGACTTCCAGAATAGGCAAGTTGTGACATGACGACATCATTTGCGACAGGATATGGAAGCCGATAGCAAGCGGCTTTTTTCCCTTCTTCTTCATTTCTAATTAAAATATTAAACATCAATTCTAAATCTTAATAAATGAGAATTGCGATTCCTATGTGAATGTATTTTTTGGCACACCCCTAGTTTATACGTGTGTAACATTCAGTTGTAACTTTGATTTTTGATCAGTTACAGTATAAATATCCATAATGAAGGGAATGGTGATGTATTTTCCATTGATACACTAAAAAGGTTCAACGTACACAATGGATTAAAAGGTGAACTAAAGCGAGCTGGTCCGAGCCGTGAAAGTGAAAATGTTGTTTGTTGCTACTCACACCAGCACAGGTCTGACAGCGTTGTTCATGTTCCCGTAGGCGGCGCGTCCCAGCAGTTCTCGGAAGCAGCTTTCGGCCAGCGTGGACGGATTCTCATCGCCGTCTTGACCCGACACGCACGGCGTGCTCGGATGCCCCGCCCCCACCCTGACACACACACAATACAAACAGACACATCTAGTACAACTGCAATTAACCATTACTTTAAGAACAGATTGATCTGTCGATTATTTTTCGATACCGCAACAAATCGGATAATAGAACAAAGAAGACATTATTCCTTCTTGAAAAAAACTGATCGTGATTCAGTTGCTGGTTTGGTCCGTAATGAAAATATTTTCATCTCATCCTTGCTGACGTTTGTGTAACACTTAAGTGATTATAACATGTGTTACTTCCATTAATAAACAAAATCATTTGACCAGTTACTGCCTCCAGAAATGTTACTTTTATTATTAAAATGTATTTATTTAGGCCTTGACATTTAAGAATTGATGTTCCATAATTAATCAATATCAGATTGAACTGAAGTGAATCAAATGGGAAAAAATCGAAATCAAATCGAACTGAAACTCTAGGGCTAAAAATCGATAGATCGATATCACGTCGTTTCATAGCCTAATATCGATTCAGAAAACCATGAATTCCTACTTTTAAATATGGCTACCAAATGCAAATGTGCCCTTCTGTTATTCAGAGTAGCCCAAGAGGAGCCCAGTGTTTTTGCCACTTTATTTACATAGCGCTGTGGTTGCAATTGATTTCAATTATTATTTATTGTTTTGATCAAGTCGTGTTCAATAAAACATACATGATTCATGTGCAATCGCACCACCAGAAAATGCTCAACCCTCGTTTGGTGTTTAATGTACCTTCAGCCAACATGTCTGCCGTGTGGGCACATTTCAATTTATATTGTGCTTGCTTAAAATGCCGGTGCTAAATAAATATTTGATAATGATATTCAATTTTTTATTTATTATAATGAATGCAATGATAGACTGACATGTCCAGAGGAGAGATTGTCAGTTTATTGGCAGAAGGATGGCGAGTTTCCAAACGCCAGGCAGGAGGTCTCGAGGAAGACCAAAGAGGAGGTTTATGGATGTCGTTAAAGAGGACATGAAGGAAGTTGGTGTGAGGATGCAGAGGATGCAGAGGATGCGGAGGATGCGGAGGATGCGGAGGATGCAGAGGATGCAGAGGATGCAGAGGATGCAGAGGATGCAGAGGATGCAGAGGATGCAGAGGATGCAGAGGACAGGGTTCGATGGAAGCAACGGATCGGCTGAGCAAAAGAAGCAAAAGAAGAAATGCAATGATAGTAAAAATTGGCATCATTTTTTTCCGGCGTTTCGCTTTTTGTCCAAGCCTTTTTCCTTTTCGGTTTCGGCCAAACATTTTCATTTCGGTGCATCCCTAATTTTGACATGAACAAATATTCTAAATGTGATACGCAAACATTTATTAAACGCTTTACTTTAATGCATGTAATTATCATCCACTGTCACGCTAAAGGAAATCTATGGTAAAAATTAATAGTGCGATTAATCTTCGTTAAACATGATTTATGCGATTATTTTTTTGTGGTTAAATAATCAGTTAACGCTTTAACGTTGACAGGACTAAAAATCAACTCAAACTAATTAAAACTAACCAAACCACCCTGAGAACTAATTAAAACTAAATTTAAAAAACTAAACTCAAAGAGAATTGATAACTCAAATGCAAATTCCCAAACTCTAATATATATCTAAATGTATATAAAGATGGCAGACAGCGGCGGTGCTCGGCCCAAGCCAAGCCAGAGAGAATTGGACGCTGGCTGGCATCATGTGAAGACGCTCCAGTCGGAGCAGAGAGAAATCGTCATCCTTAGCCGGGGAAAAGCTGCCAGAGGAGGAAAACTGAAAGGAAGGGAAATGTCTGACCAGGTCTAAAAATAGATTTCTGTTGACATGGAAACTACCTCCATGGCAAAAACTAGAAATAAGCTGAAAAGACCCCCTATCCTAAATTCCATCAATCCACCTGGATGGTTGTTTTGTCAGCAACGGCAATAATGGTCCCGGGTCAAATTGACCCAGGCTGTGCTTCATTTTGAAAACGCATTCCCAATAACGGATTTTGTTGCAAATATTTCAAGTCAAACATTTTCAACAAGTTCCATCATCAAATACTGCTATTTGCTCTTTAACTTGACCCGCGCTATGTTTCTTGCTCCAAAAGCATTCTGATCATTATAGCCCTTGACTAACTCAATGACTGGCAGCCATTTTCACCGAAGCAACCCATTCGCTCCCGGCTGTTTTGTCAAAATTCCAAAAAGTCTATTGCCTATGTTATATGTGGACGTTTGTGCGTCAAATCTTCGCCACAGCTAACCAAGTTGTCATCGTCACAGCTAACCAACTCATTCTCGTCACAGCCAAGTCATCATTGTCACAACTAGACAAGTCGTCACGTCACAGCTAAACAAGTCATCATCGTCACAGCTAACCAAGTTGTCATCGTCACAGCTAACCAACTCATTCTCGTCACAGCCAAGTCATCATTGTCACAACTAGACAAGTCGTCACGTCACAGCTAAACAAGTCATCATCGTCACAGCTAACCAACTCATTCTCGTCACAGCCAAGTCATCATTGTCACAGCTAGACAAGTCGTCACGTCACAGCTAACCAAGCCGTCCTTGTCACTGCTAACCAACTCATTCTCGTCACAGCCAAGTCATCATTGTCACAGCTAAACAAGTCATCATCGTCACAGCTAACCAACTCATTCTCGTCACAGCCAAGTCATCATTGTCACAACTAGACAAGTCGTCATGTCACAGCTAAACAAGTCATCATCGTCACAGCTAACCAACTCATTCTCGTCACAGCCAAGTCATCATTGTCACAACTAGACAAGTCGTCACGTCACAGCTAAACAAGTCATCATCGTCACAGCTAACCAACTCATTCTCATCACAGCCAAGTCATCATTGTCACAACTAGACAAGTCGTCACGTCACAGCTAAACAAGTCATCATCGTCACAGCTAACCAACTCATTCTCGTCACAGCCAAGTCATCATTGTCACAACTAGACAAGTCGTCACGTCACAGCTAAACAAGTCATCATCGTCACAGCTAACCAAGCCGTCCTTGTCACAGCTAACCAAGACGTCCTCATCACAGCCAAGTCATCATCATCACAACTAGACAGGTCGTCACGTCACAGCTAAGCAAGCCGTCATCGTCACAGCTAACCAAGACATCCTCGTCACAGATAACCAAGTCTTCCTCGTCACAGCCAAGAAGCCATAGCCCCAGCCAAGTCAAGTCAAGGCAAATCAGGTCCTGTCACATCACGCTCGTTCCAATCATGGCAACCAGTCCACTCACGTCCCATCCAGTCATGGCGACCAGTCCACTCACATTCCACCCAGTCATGATTGTCTGCTCACCTTTCTCCCTATGTGTGATTAAAGTTCCTCATATAGCACTTGATTCCTGTCTGACTGCCTTGCTTCCCCACGTTTGGGTCCACCATCCCTGAACCACTCACGCCCACCCTGACAATGGGCAGTAGAAGACAGCCAGATGCACCTGGATTAATCAGCCATTCATATTACAGCAGGGCGTGTCCTGCCTAGACATCAAGTGGGGTTCATGATGCCTCAAATTTCATTTGTAAGGCTCTAATATTAGTTGTTCTATGCAGAGGATAAAGAATCTAGAAAGGCAAATACTGTTACATAGCCCGTGTACATGCTCGTACCGCGATGTCGTGTCACTAGCATCTTGAAGGCACCAGTGTACTGTGTCTCTACGAGCTACGTTGTGTTACCTGTCCATGTCGTCTGCGTCCTGCATGTTAAAGAGCATGGACGGGATGAGTTTGTCCATGTGCTGCGGCTCCCAGATGATGGCCTGCAGTTCGTCGTTGACCGTCTTTCGGACCACCCCCTGCAGACCCTTGATGCCCGCCACACGGATCCTGACACCGCCGTACGAAAAGCAACATTATCTGTGATGTTACAGACATTATCAACACATTGATATCTTCAAAACTAAAGCTATACATCTAGCGCGGCATCGGTCATGTATAGACAGATGATAAATCTTTTGCAAAATAAATAATAGCTAGCTAGCTAGCATCAATGGCTACAGCAATCTGTGGCTGGGTTTTTAACTTTCTGGACCTGGATTTGCCACCTCTGATTGTCGCATCAATGGCTAAAGCAAAACTGTGGCAGGGTTTTTTAATTTTTAGCTCCCCAGCTAGCTCCCATGGTGCTTGTTTACCTGCTAGGGAGCTAGCTAGCTAGCATCAATGGCTAAAGCCAAACTATGGCAGTGTTTTTACTTTCAGGTGCTTGCTAGCTAGCTCCCTGGCTAGCTCCCATGGTGCTTTTGTTTACCTGCTAGGGAGCTAGCTAGCTAGCTAGCATCAATGGCTAAAGCCAAACTGTGGCGGGATTTTTACTTTCTGGACCTGGATTTGCCACCTCTGATTGTCACACTGTTGTAATTACCGTGACGACTTCTGTAAATACCGGCAGGAGAACTAGCTAGCTACCTTGAGGGGCTAAAGCCAAACTGTGGCAGTGTTTTTACTTTCAGGTGCTTGCTAGCTAGCTAGCATCAATGGCTAAAGCCAAACTGTGGTAGGGTTTTTATTTTCTGGACCTGGATTTGCCAGCTCTGCGCACAAGTAATACACACACACAAACAAAAACGAAATTCAAAAAGGAATCAAAACTAACTCAAATGAAAATTGAAAAACTATAATAAACCGGAAGTCACCATCAAGCAGTGAGTGACGAGCAGGGATCACGCGGTCACTAGCCGATCCAAGGTACCAACCTGGTCCTGGTGTCCGGGTCCTCGTGGGTGGAGTGGCACATGGCGCTGAACTGAGACACAAAGAAGTCATAGCGGCGGTGGTAGGATGGCGTATCCTCCTCGATGTTGGCGAACTTCACAAACTGGCCGCAGTAAAAAGCAAAACAAAAAGTCATCAGTGACCAATTGATAGGAAATACCGCTAGCTTGAGCAAAATGACCACTATTAGCATATTATCACCATAATGGCAATTAGCAGTGGTTAGAGGTCCCGACACCGCAAACTATGTAGTGCTAAATTGAGGTAAAAATCTAGTGTTCATTATTTTTGAGTTAATGGGTCTTGATTTGGGTGTTGTAGTGTTAACACTAAAACTGTGAGTAATTAATACCAAAAAATGAAAGAAAAAAACACTTTTAAGTGTTAAGAAATAACACTGACAATGTGAAAAATAACACTGATATGTGAAAGTAATAACATTTTAAAGTGTAAAAAGTTAACTTTTTTGGTGTCAAATAACACTATGGGTGTTGTAATTTCACTCTACCAAATTTGTACACTTTTGGAAGTGTAAATTGAACTGGTGAGAACTGTATATAATTATATATAACTTAGATAAAGTGTTAAACACTATGGGAGTTAAATTTACACTTCCAATTTTACTGAAATATGAGAGTGAGAGAGAGAGAGAGAGAGAGAGAGAGAGAGAGAGAGAGAGAGAGAGAGCGAGAGAGAGCGAGAGAGAGATAGTACGTTGAAGGTAGCACAGGTTGTTTTTGAGCAATAAACATAATTACATGCATTAAAGTAAAGCATTTAATAAATGTTTGCGTATCACATTTAGAATATCGGTTCATGTCAAAATATTGGGGTCATTTTAAATGATGCAAGTCATTAACTGTTTAGAAAAAGAGGAGGATGAGCGTGTGCAGTGGATCCAAAAATATTGAAGACTTCCTCATAACATTAATTGTCAAAAGAATGAACACATAACCGGTGCTCTTCAAATTTGGCTGGAAAAAAATGTTGACAAAAAAAGCCTTCTAAAACACCGGCTCCTAATCTTAGAATTATTCTCAGATCAAATTACGATTGTGCTATTATAAAATGAAATGACTAAATAAATGATTTGATGGACATTAAGTCAAAGATGTGTCATAATCCATATCTAATATGGATAGAATAATGTTTATTTGGTCATGATTCCCTCTTCATGATGTGTGAATGAGCTCAATTCATGCTCTAAGTAGCTGTGGAACCGTAGTCACGTCTTCATTCACGTTCTAAACACCACGACACTGGATTTCAAACCAAACGGACAACATGTGCTTTGATGGCAGACTTCCGCCTTTATTTTGAGAAGATTTGCAGTCTCGATACCCCTCGAAATTCGAAAAGTCCGTCGTAATGCGTCGGTTAGCTGCTCGCTATATGCTAGCATCAAATATCCTCAGGTTAATTCAACTAAGCGCACGTTTGAAACAAAACACCGCAGTCGTGAACGGAGCGATTTCCGGTCAGTTGTAATTCTGAGGTCCGTTTTATGCATCAGAAAGCTTGCTTGGGATCGATAAAGACTCGGCAGCTATGCCTTAGGAAGCTAACGGCAGCAGTCGTCATGAAATGCGAGAAGCTTTACCCGACCTGTTGCAATAGGATTGCCTGTTGCGTCGCTAGAAGAATATGACCCGCATCCCATGACGCGCGCCTTAACCATCGACGGCAGCCATATTGGGGTTGCGTCGCTGGGGAAAAAATGTAAAAAAAAAAAAATGAATGAATGGACCGAACGGAAAGTATGCGGGCAGAACCAAAACTATATATATATATATATATATATATATATATGTGTGTGAGAGAGAGAGAGAGAGAGAGAGAGAGAGCGATTGATAAAGGTAGAAAAAGTGACTGCTCTGGCTTTGTGCCTAATGAGCAGCTTTCAAGCCGCCATTTTTCTTTGTCTTGTGCCGTGACGCATAAACGGCCCACACAAACTACGTGCGCGCACACACTGCACAGCAGACGTTGCTGCTTTGTGAGGGAAATGTCATTAACCCGAGAGTGAACCCCAAGGCGCCACCCTGCCTACAACCCGCCCGCTCCTCCGTCAGCCTCCAAATACCACCGACAAAAAAAAAAGAAAAAGAAAAAGAGACCAGCTCGCCAAAGAAAAGACCACTCAAGTCATAAATAAAAAATCCCACTCGTAAATAATGCATTTCAGCCTCCTGCTGAGATGAACCTCCTACAGTGGAGCAGGCAAAAAATAAATAAAATTGAAGAGATTTGGGCAGCACGCCTGCCTCGTGTTTAGCATGTCTGCCTCGCAGTCAGAAGATCCGGGTTTGACTCTCTGTTGGAGCATTTGTGAGGAGTTCTGCCAGCCCTTAAGCGTTTTTTTTTTCCCGCCCTTGACTGACAACCAGTCCATTGTTTGTCTCTGTTCTGACATTGGCTGGCGACCAGTCCTTAATTTGCGGAGACCAATCTATTGTTTGTGCATATATTCCGAGATCGACTGGCGACCAGTGATTGGTTGAGTGGAGACCAGTTGGTTGTTTCTGGAATTCCAGATAAGAAGTTTGTCTGTCCATCTATTTTCCCTCTTTTGCATTGACCTTGAAGAGTGTGCAAAGGTGGCGGCGCCGGCGTCTGCCATTTGCTGCTTGCAGGCTCATCATATTAACAATCATGATGAGGCGCGCATGCTCCCCAGGATAGGTCATAAAAGCCATTTGCAGTGGCAGCGCTACCTTCAATTAGCAGCTTAAGCGCTAACGTGCGCCTGCAGGCAGACTGGTCGCCGCCATTATCTTGTGACAAGACCACAAAAGAAGAAACTCAAAAGCTATTTTGCATTTCAGTGCTGATAAACAACACGGCTGAAGTGAAAAGGACTTTCTATTCAAAGAACAGCTACTAAATGTACCTCGATTTCAAAGCGCCATTTTTTGTGACATGGTTGCGGATAAAGAAAAGCGCCACGTTGTCAAAATAAAAATGCCAAAATAGCGGCTGTCGAAAGATATATGTCTTCGAGTATTGTTATATTATCAGCTTGTGCGAGTTCCTACAGTGCATTTGAGGGTATCTGATGACTGCTAGGGAACTATTGGCTTTTCGTTTGTAAAACAAAGTGTGTGTTGTTTTAAGTGCGTGTGAGCAGGGATGGCAAATCCTGGTCCAGAAAGTAAAAACCCAGCTACTGTTTAGCTTTAGCCCCTCGTGCGAGCTAGCTAGCTCCCTAGCAGGCAAACAAGCACCCAGGCTAGCTAGCACCTGGGGCTAAAGCCAAACTGTGGCAGGTTAGTTAACTTTACAGTGTGTGCCTATAGCTAATTTGCTATATTTGTTCCACTCTACCGTATACACATAGTGGTCTCACCGAGTTGGTCCCCAGAACCTGTAGATCCGGCTCCCTGGACTCCAGTAGCTTGGCCACCATGTGCAGAAAGCTCTCCACGAAGGGTTTGATGCTCTGCGAGTGGCAGGCCATCAGTAGCTGATCCAGAGCCTCCATGGCAATCACCACGTTCCTGAGTACACACGCACATTGCTTTGAGCTTGAAAGCCTTAATAAAGGAGGAGAAAAAGCAGTGCAGATGCTAGTGAGCTAAGCGGCTAACACAAAACCTTTAAAGAGCTACCACTATCGCTAACAGCGCCAATATGATGCTAACACAAGGCTAACTGGCTAGCTGGTGGAAACGTGATGCTAACAAGACTAACATGGCCGCTGTGTGTTGACTTGTTTAAAACGGTTGATAGCATTAATGCTAACATTAGCTAAAGTATTTAGTCCAGCTACCAGAATGCAAGTGAAAAAGTGGAAGCGCTCGTGGGGCTCTCGTCAAAGAAAAACAGGAAGGAAGGCGCTGCAGGAGCAAGAGTGGCTCACCTGTAGGGAACAACTCGGCAGCGCTCTCTTTTTCCACATCGTTTACCAAGCGAGCAGCAAAGCGGACAACCACACCTGTGTTTGGTGTTTCATTCAAACAGACACTTGCTTGCAGCGTTTTTGGTTTTTTTGCTTGCGTCACCACAACATCTTCTTTCGGCCTGAATTTTAGAAAGCATAGTTTTGCCATTTTTGGACGAAAATCTTCGGTGGCCGAATATATTCGGTGCATCGCTACTTGGGACAAAGACAATGTGTGTATTGGGCCTCAGCCACATGCCAGGCTATAGTAACTGAATGTTCCTCAGGTGCAATGTGATTGAACGACAATCTTTGGCCGGGACCATTTGTGAGGTCAATAGTTAGCTGATGCTAACACGTAGCGTGACCTTCCTACTCACCCGTAGCGATGGCGCACCACATCACGGCTGAGTCGCTCGGCCAGGTACGCCCCGATGCGGTCCAGCTTCTCCGGAGCCGACACGGCATAGAAGGTCAGCTTCTCCATGTCCGACTTACTCAGACCGTCCTGAAGATACCGTACATGAACAAAAAAAAGCTAACAATGCTAACAAGGCTTGAAATCCATCTGCTTCCATGCACGCTCATCATTTGTTACAGTTGTCATAAAATAGAGTTGAACATTTCAGCTGGCAGAATTTGTAACTTTGAGTTTTGAAGGAGTCAGGGTTTCAAAGTCAAATTTCAAAGGAGTCAATGAGTGCACGATTTTTTACACGAGTCACACAATTGAGTCAGCCGTCGAAATGGCTATCAAGGAGGGTTTGGCTTCCATGCAGCGGCACAATTTATTTATTTATTTATTTTACAGTTGGCATAAAAATACAAATTAATATAAATTAATATAAATTACAAATAAAAAATTGTTATAAAAAATACATAAAAATGTGTAAAATATATATATTATTTAATTAGCACAGTCAGCATAACATTAGTTAGCATAAAAATTTGTTGGAAAGTTCAGCTGTCAGAATGTGTGCCTTTAGGTTGTAAAGCAGTCAAGTAAGGTTTCAAATGAGGGTTTGGCATAACACACACGGTCGCAATTTATTTATTTTTTATTTTTTATTTTTTCCAGTTGTCACAAAATTGCATTGAAAATTCAACTGTCAAAATGTGTGATTGTCATAAGCAGAGTAGAGGTCATTCTGACCTGGAAAATATGTTTACAGCTGAGAGCTTCCTTTGCAGGGAAAATCATCTCATTTTGTAATGCACTTGTCATTTATTTGGACTTTGAAAGGCTTACGAGTTAGCTACGGTGTTAGCTTCACACGTGTGTGTGTGTGTGACATTTTTAAGGTAATATTAATCTGACCTTGGGGTCCTCTGGGAAGATGTTGTCCACCAGACGTTTGTAGCGAGGCCTGAGCGGCCCGCAGCAACCGCAAACTCCTGCAACATGATGACAGCGGGCTGTTAGCATGTTAGCACAAAAGGCGGCTAGCATTTTCTATCATGCTTGTCCTCATTAGGGCAAAGGTGAACTAGCGGGTGACACAAAAAAAATGGTCGTCACCTAAACTTGAATAACTTTTGAAATAATGAATCAATTCTTTTTATTTTTCAGATTGACCAAGAAGAATTCATGTTCTAAGAGTCTGCAGCAACGTTGTGTGGTGTCCTTGATGATTTCGGTGGTCCAGAGTGTGATTGTCTGTTAGTGTCTTTACATGAATTCTTCTTGGTAAATCTGAAAAATAAAAAGAATTGGCTCATTATTTCAAAAGTTATTTCGATTTTTGGTGATGACCTTTTTTTTTGTGTGTGTGTCACCCTGCATCTCGGCTGACTTCAAGGCAAGAAGAGGAATGACACATCAGGGCACATAGTCGATCGTTGCTCATTGTTTGTCTTTATTAGCCCTGACGTTGACTGGCGACCGGTCCACCTCTCACCCAAAGTCAGCAGGGATAGACAGCAGCTCACCTCAACACAACACGCTCTAGAAAATGTCTTGTTGTTGATTGTTACGTGCTCTTATTTGTGCTCATGTTGACAGCAGCGAGCGTTCTTTTTTTAGTGCCATCTGCTGCTGTGACTTCCACGCTAACCCCGCATCCGTCATGGTACCACAAAGTCCCCATCGGAGGACTTCATTACCCAGCAACCTTTGCTCTCGCTCACCGCAGGTCGTCACCCGTGCGCAGACTGAAACAGACGGTAATTAACCATAATTGGCTGGCTTTAGTTGCCACGGCAACATTTAAACATTGCGCAATTGTGATTTAACTTCTGCTACTTTCGTTTATATCCGCCAGCAGGAATCTTCACAGTAATTACTATTATCGCATTCTGCTTTGACCCTGCATTGTTAGCCGCCTTTTGCTGAGGAAAATGACGACCGCTTCCAGAAGGGTTATTATGGTTTTGGAATTTTCATTTTAGTTAAGTTATTTCATTTTGAGTTTTGATTTTTAAACTTAGGGTTAAATTTAGGGTCTATTTGAGAGTGAGTGTTCGGGCTAATGATTAGCCAGCAAGCTAACCGCCAGCTCGCAAACTAACAGCTATTTGGGAGTTAGCGCGCGAGCTAAGTTGGCCCGTGAGCTAACCACTAGATCACGAATTAACGGCTATTTGGGAGTAATGTTACGCAAATAAACAGTAATTGTCTGCCTTTAGTCGCCACGGTAACAGCGCCGGCATTTATTTAAACATTGCGCAGATGATTTGTGTGTCAACTTCCTGCTAGTTTTATTTACACCTGCCGGCAGGAATCCTTACAGTAATTATTCTTATCGCATTGTGCATTGACCCCGCCTAGGTTGAGTAAAAATGTCTGCCTTGAAGCTCCACTGGAAACATGTTTGTGTTAGAATAAATGTACATACATAAGTTATCCCATATTTACTCTTATAATATGGCAAAGCATGACTGAAGAATTGTGGCCTTATCACAAGTTAGCGGCTGAAACACTTTGCGGATGAACTGTTGAACTTGACTGTTGAAACCTTCACACATCTGTATTTTGATCTGCTCGATGACTCATACCTGTGATGGTTGCTGCTGTGCGAAGCGCTTCTTTTTAAAGCAGCAAAATCGATGTAACTCGGGAACATCCTATTAAAAAGAGAGGACTCGGCCTTACAGCGGGTAGGAGATCCGTTCTCCTTGCGTGCAAAAAGTGTGCGCCGCCGTTCCTGCGTCTACATGGACCTTTTGTGGACAGGAAGTTCCTGAGCCCCTGGAAGCTAACAAGCTGCTCCACTCGTTCACTCAACGACTATTGTTGACGCATCTTCCGTCTGTAAGTGACTTTTAAGACACTATAACATGTGTAATGTAAATATAATGATGTATGTGTGAACTAAACAGTAGTTAGTGTTTGTTTACATTTTTTAAATGTTATTAGTGCATGTTTTCTTTGCAGTTAGCATATCTCTCTTTTAACTTCCTTTTTGTTCCGCCTTTTTGTTGTCATTCTACATTTTAAACATCACTACAGAGTGCCTTGGATTCTCACACAAGCCTTTTCAGCAAGTCAACTTTTTTCCTGCTTGATTGCTACTCGTATTTTGTCCGGACCCTCCAAGAGCACCCGTAGTCAACTTTACCTTTTCAGCCCCACTTGAGCGCTCACTTGACCTGCGTTTTACCCGGTGGTTAGTGTTTGTTTACCTTAAAAGTCATCGCTAGGGAGCTGGTGCTAATCGCAATTGCTAGCACTTTGGCATAGGCTAATTTTGTTGGTGTCTAATAATGCATATGTACAAAATAAATAATAAGTAGTTATAGCCACTCAATTCAATCTTAGTGGATTAACAAAAAATACATGAAAAATATTCAATGGAATAAAAATAAGGGTAATCGATTTTAAACAATTAGATAGTGACACCCTATTTGTTACGTATCGCGATGCTTGTGGTGTGACGATTCAATGATGCAATCATTTTTACTCTTTTACTGCCAAACGTGATCCAAAAAACAACCCGAAAGTGCCAGCCCATTTGGAGCATTTTCACTAGTGATGCACCGAATATTCGGCCACCGAAAAAATAGCCATTTTCGGCATTCCTAACTTTTATGGACAGAATTTCTAGGCGCAGCAGAAGCGTTGAGGGGGGTCCGGTTTGGTGGCCTCAGCATTGCATCTCTGCTTTTTGCAGATGATGTGGCGCCGTTGGCTTCATCAAGACAAGATCTCCAACTCTCACTGGAGCGCTTCGCAGCCAAATGTGAAGCGGTTGGGATGAAGATCAGCACCTCCAAATCCGAGACCATGGTCCTCAGTCGGAAAAGGGTGGTGTGCCCTCTCCGGGTCGGGGATGACATCCTGCCCCAAGTGGAGGAGTTCAAGTATCTTGGGGTCTTGTTCACAAGTGAGACTATGTCTCTTGTCTGGCCTGGGAACGCCTTGGGATCCCGCCGGAGGAGCCGGTTGAAGTGGCTGGGGAGAGGGAAGTCTCGGCTTCCCTCCTAAATCTGCTGCCCCCGCGACCCGACCTCGGCTAAGCGGTAGAAGATGGATGGATGGATAATAAAATAAAAAATTAATAATTGATATTTTTCTAATTATATTATATATATTGCCGTTATTATTACATCCCTACTACAGGCAGAAGAGTATTTCATATTTTCATTTGACCTACCAGATCTCAGCAACACTTGGCCACGCGAGTGCGTGTACTTAAATGTCCAGTCCGCTTCGGTGCGCGGAACCCGTCCATACGCCGTACGCGAACCGCCCCGCAATAGCACGCAGAAAGACGACATGCGAGCGACCGATTGCAGATGATGTTCACTCTGCGGCTGAATGAGGAAGGGTCGCCTGCGCGACGACACGGGTAGACTTTCAGGCTTTTGAAAAGGCGGCGGCGCCCGCAGACTGCAAGGTGAGTTTCGACGCCGGGGCTCAGGTTGCTTACGCACAAGTAAGATGACACCAGGTGTGTGCGCTCAATGTCCTGCACAAGAGAAATGTGGCGTCTGGCGGCCAATCGCAATAGCGCATGTTGATGACGCTATGGTATCTCACGGAGGAGCAAGACGTGCTAGCTAGCTCCCACGGTGCTCGTTTCGCTAGCGGTCATTTGGGGTGATGTTTGTTGACACAATTTCTTTTTGGCTTATTCTATCGATGATTCCATTGATTAATGGAGCTATTAACACTGACTTAATCTCATCAATTCACACTCAAACTGCTCAGGAGAAAAACGCAGCCAATAGCAAGCCTGCTATTCTTCCTGTCAGCCATCTTGTCTCCGCCTCCTGAGCTCTGCTGTCAATCTGCTCGCTCCAAAAACAGTCAATTTACTGCCTGTGCTTGTGTGTGCGCAAGCTCTTTAATTCCTCAAAAGACCAAATATGGGCATTCCACTAGAACCGTGTGTGTGTGTGTGTGTGCGTGCGTGGCACTGCAGTGGGCGGGACATAATGAAGCATGAAAGACAAGCACAATGTCCTCCAATGCTTCAGGCTTTCCGCCAATCAAACATCTGCTGGCCTGCAGTACCAAGTCACTTACGTGCGCGCGCGCGCACACGCGCGCGCACACGCGCGCGCGCACACGAGTACAGTTGGGTTTACATGTCTAGTGGGGACATCTCATTGACATCCTTACCCTAACCTCAACCATAACCCAATTCAAACCTAAACTCTAAAACCAAGTTTTGACCCTCAAAAAGAGGTTTGGACTCAGGGGGGCCACCAAAATGTCCCCACAAGGACACGTGGTCCCCACAATAATAGTAAAAACCCAGAAAATTGTCCCCATGATGTGATATAAACCCGCACACACACACGCTCACGCACCAAAACACTCATCTCTCGCTCTCATTTTATACATCTCTCTTTCTTTCGCTCTCTCATAACTATATATATATATATATATATATATATATATATATATATATATATTGATTGTATCGCTCGCATTTCTCTTTCGTGAATAAAAAAATGTCAACATCAACTCACACACACAAAAACACCACTCATTTCTCTCTCTCATTTTTCCTCATCTCTATCTCATTTTTCCTCATCTCTCTCTCTCATTGCTCCTTATGTTACCTCTCTCATAGTCATATCTCTCATTTGTCATCGCTTTATTCTTTCTTATCTCATCTCTCTCTCATAATCATATCTCATCTCGCTCTCTCATTTTCTCTCATGTCTCTCTCATCTATTTTATTTTGAGATATATATATATATATATATATATATATATATATTTCTCATATCTCTTATATCTCTCTCATTTACATGTCTCTCATAGCTCTTATCTTATCCCTTTCATACTCTTACTCATATCTCTCTCATTTCTCTATTCTCTCTTATCTCATATCCCATACTTATATCTCTCTCATCTCATATTTCACTCATATATTCATATCATCTCTTTCTCATTTATATCTCTCTTATCTCGCATCTATCTCATCTCTATCTGTCTCATGTCTCTCATCCATTTCATATATATATATATATATATATATATATATATATATATATATATATATCTGTCATCTCTCTTATATCATATCTCTCTCATTTCTCATACTTCTCTCATATATTCATCTCATCTCTCTCTCATTTATATCTCTCTTATCTCACATCTCATCTCCTTCATATGCATCTCTCTTATCTCATATCTCTCATACTCATCTCACTCTAATTTTTCTCTCATATATTCATATCATCTCTCTCATCTCTCTCTCATTCTCATCTCTGTCATAGTTCATATCTCTCTTATCTCATCTCATCTCTCTCTCATATCCAGTTTTTCCCACTGCATGTTACTAGTTGGGCGACCCAAATAAACTGGCCACCACCCAAGTAGATTTCAAGAAAATTCAATAAAAATATATTTTAAAAAAACAAACAAACAAAAACGTGTCACGACCAGATATACCGCATGCGACATTAGTTCGCCGGCACTCACTTGTGGATCGTGAGGTTAGAGGAGACGCAAGTAGCAGGACTGGGAACCTCACACCCCTCCCCCCAGAGTCCACCCACCCAAGTCGATTTAAAATTGGTGGGAAACACTGATATCTCTCTCTCATATGCATATCTCATCTTTCTCTCATATGACTCTCATCTCTCTCTTATCTCATTTCTCTCTCTCTCATATGTCATCTCTCTCTCTTTCGTGAACACATAAAATGTCAACATCAACACACACACAGACACACACGCATCCCGACTCCCATTGCTTGGAGCACCTGTCTGGCTCCTGGTGTCTGATTGGACGGTGAGATGAATGGTCGTCAGCCACTATGCTGGACAGCTTCCACACCGTGCTTTTCACAACACGCACGCACGTGGCATCAAAGCGGCTTCCTACCAAACTGGCTGTTCTCAGAGTCCATCTTGCAGGAGATGAAGCGGCGCTGTGCCTGTCAGGTGGACGTGGACATACATGCATACATGGATGGATGGATCTCTCTCTCTCTCTCTCTCTCATTTGTGGTGCGTGTGGCCCTCACTCGTCCACTCTCTCTCTGACCTTGCAGTTTTTCGTCTCGCTTTGTGTAGCGCTGCAGGTGAAGCTGCAGTGCTGCACAAAGCGCTAACGTGCTAAAACGCAATACCACCACCGCCAACAACAAACACACACACACACACACACACACGCACACACACACACACACACACACACACACACACACACACACACACACACACACACACACACACACACACACGGCTGGGTTTAAATTTTAAAAAATAAATTTAAAAAAACACGTGATCAATGTTGAATTGATTTTCCTTTTCATAGCCTGAAATTGATCCATAAAACCACGAATTGATTATTTGAATGCCTTTTTTTCCCATAAATTCATGAGAAAATAAAAATGTTAAGGTGTCAATGTTTTGTATCTTGCTGTTATCTTGAAATTTACAGTCGACAGGTATTTCAAAGTATTTTCTTACATTTACAAAATAGCTGGCCTATTACACTTCTTTTGAATTTATATTTACAGTTATTCAATTAATACAATATTCATGTGGTTCCTTCAATGTCGGCGTAACACTTAAGTGATTATCATAATACGTAAGGGCTAGGTATCGATTCTAATTTCCTCAATCGATTCGAGTTCAGTTTGATTGGATTTTGATTTTTCCTGATTCGATTCACTCCAGTTCAATCCGATATCGATTAATTATGGAACATCAAGTCTTTTTAAATGTCAAGTACATGATAAAAACTCCACAAATATTAAGTTCCAAAGTACATTTTGTGGAGGCACTAACTGGTCAAATGATTTTCGTTTATTCATGAACGTGTTATCAGTTAAGTGCGACACGAACATTGACATGAAGCACTTTGTCATGACAAATTAACAGGGAAAACCGCATTTGTCAATTCCTCCAAATCATTGATTACAAATGAAAAGACGAAATCAAAGAATAACCAACAATGGCTTGTGCATCGTCGCGCAGTATCAGTGGTGTACACGGCGTGTGCGTGTGCGTGTGTGTGTGCGTGCCATCATGTCCAGGAAGCCGGCCTTTGTAGCGGGAGTTGAAGCACTTGGCCCAGGTGCTCCACATTCCGCTAATTACTTGAAAAAAAAAAAAAAAAAAGAGAGGCCCCGCATCGATATCTGCCATTGTTGGTTATTCTTTGATTTCGTATTTTCATTTGTAATCAATGATTTGGATGAATTCACGAAAGCGGTCTCCCCTGTTAATTTGTCACGGCTTATGAGCCGGGTCATGAGAAAGTGGGGACTCGTCCGGGAGTCGCCCCCCGTTTTGGTCGCTTGAAGTCATTATTACTTGCAGCTTTTGGATAATTGGCTGCGCGTTTTGGTTTGTTTGTAAGGGGTTTTGTGCTTTTTGATCAGTTTGATTAGTGCTGCTGATGGCGCGGGCGCCGACACCTGCGTTCGACACTTGAGTGTATTCGTGATTGTTTGCGTATTTCTTTTTTTTGTTTATGTGTCGGGCGGTCCTTGTTTTGGCGTTTGGGCTTGAATGGGCTGCTTCAAATAACGAATATTTGCACACAATTTTATGCATTAAATTTTATTTTTTTTAATAATCAGCAGATTAATTGGTAATCAGTATTTTTTTTTCAGCCAAAAATCAATATCAGCATCGGCCTCAAAAAATATTAATCGATACTGGATTAAAATGAACTGAATCTAATCCCAAAAATATATTTAAATCGAAAGCGAATTTAATTGAATTGTGAATCAAAATAGAATCGATTCAAGAAATTAGTATGGATGCCCAGTCCTATGCAACCCCCCCCCCCACACACACACACACACACGTTTATACAACTCAAACACACATGCTCACACATACACACACTCTCATTCTCGCACGCGCGCACACACGCTCACTCGCAATCGTACAATCACATCAATGTGCGCACCCACAGCGTGTTTTGTTTTAATCATCCTAATGGAGTGCAATTATGCCGACTAAGATCCAACTTGCGACGTGCGCGTGCCGTTGTGACTGCAGGACTGCAGCTGAGCCTCACTCATGTAAACAAAAGAAGAGAAGTGCAGGGCACGCATGATGCATTTGAATGGGATCCTCCCTTCGCTTTTAGCATTAGCGCTAGGCTAGCGATGTTTTAAAAACCAAGCATGTTTTGTATTTTAATATACAATGGATGTAATTCTTATCATCGTGTGTTAATTTTACAATTAACTCCAACTGGAGTGTCATTAAACAGCTAGCTAGCTAGCACCTGAAAGTAAAAACCCTGCGACACTTTGGTTTTAGCCCCTGATGCTAGCTAACTAGCTAGTTAGCTCCCTAGCAGGTAAACGAGCACCATGGGAGCTAGCTAGGGAGCTCTTTAGCTAGCACCTGAAAGTAAAAACCCTGCCACACTTTGGCTTTAGCCCCTGAAGCTCGCTAGCTATTCAAATTTGAAGTTGAAGGAAAAACAGTCCATGCTAACTTCCTGTTCGCATTTGAATAGGATCTTCTCTTTACTTTTGGCATTAGCGCTAGGCTAGCAATGTTTTGTATTTAAATGTACAGTGTGGTTTTAGTTTTACAGTTAACTCCAACTGGGGTGTCATTAAAGTTAATCAATGAATCACACAGGCCAAAAAGGCCCGATATAATTCCTTCTTCAGCTCGACGGCATCCCTTACCGCTGGTGTCCACCAGCGGGTTCGAGGATTGCCGCCGCGACAGGCACCGACCATCTTACGGCCACAGCTTTTTCCCCGCCAGAGAGGTGCCATTCAATGTCCGGGGGGGGGGGGGGGCTTGGGGGGGTTAGGGAGGCCCCGGTGAGGCGTCCGGGCAAGGGAAACGACAGTCCATTTATTTCACTGGTCATTGGGGTCCTTTGAGCCGCGCTTTGTCTGGCCCCTCACCTCGGACCTGTTTGCCATGGGTGACCCGGCCAGGGGCATAAAGCCCCAGATTAACATCGCTCCTAGGATCATTGGGACACACAAGCCCCTCCCACCACAGTAAAGTGCCGGCTCAAGGAGGGGCGGGCGTTCGTTCATTCATTCATTCATTCATTCATTCGTTCATTCATTCGTTTATCTACGTTGGCAAAACCTTGAAGTTGGAGTGCCGCAGGACGATCATTTATTTTTGGGTAGAAAAGAAGAAAATGTTTAAATGTAAAAAACAAATGAAAAAAATGAAGACATAAAATTCTTTGAAATGCTATAATTATGCAAGTTCCTTTTGGATGAAACAAAATGTATTCAATTAGTTATTTAAAAAATGCAAAAAGATGCAAATGTATCAATTTAAACAACTGAAAAATGAATCATCTTTTTTGACAGTTATGCTGATTTTGTAATTGTGAAATAATTGAATTTTGATTCATTGCACAGCCCTACTTGTCATCACTCCCACCATAAATTAAAAAAAAAAGACTTTGCACTGGTATGTGAAGGCAATTTCCCAGCGGCAGCCCGTGAATCCGTTTGTGCTCCATAATGACTTAATTGAGGTGGTTAACACTTTGAGGATAACGAGCGCCTCGAGAGCGCAACACGTCTTACGATTATTAATAGCAGTCATCGTCTACTTGCAGACTCGGAGGCTGAAGTGAAACGAGGACATGGAGGCCGCCGTGCGCCGCTTTCATCCTCGCAGGAACGGCGGCAAGCGGCAAGATGGCAAACCAGAGCACATGCACCAAACAACTCCAACTACAAATTGTTGTTTTGTTTTGATGAGGGGTAGAGAATATATTGTATGCTCCAAATTTGGGCTATGCAATTCATCAAAATTCAATTACAAATTACAATTATTACACTCCACAATTACAACATAATTGTTTTAAAAAAAAGAAGAAAAAAATGATTAATAATTATTGTTGAGTTATTTAAATGTATACATCTCTCATCTCTCTTATCTTATCCCTCTCAAATATATATATATATATAAAATAAAACAAATTATGTTTGGTCCTAAAGGAACTTACATAATTATAGTGTTTCTATTTTTTTAAAAAAATTGGTATTAATATTTTTTAAATACTTAATTTTGTCTTGTCCGTCCGTCCGTCTTCTTCCGCTTATCCGGGGTCGGGTCGCGGGGGCAGCAGCTTTAGCAGGGAAGCCCAGACTTCCCTCTCCCCAGCCACTTCAGCCAGCTCATCCGACGGGATCCCGAAGCGTTCCCAGGACAGCCGAGAGACATAGTCTCTCCAGCGTGTCCTGGGTCGTCCCCGGGGCCTCCTGCCGGTAGGACATGCCCGGAACACCTCCCCAGGGAGGCGTCCAGGAGGCATCCGAACCAGATGCCCGAGCCACCTCAACTGGTTCCTCTCAACGTGGAGGAGCAGCGACTCGACGCTGAGTCCCTCCCGGATGACCGAGCTTCTCACCCTCTCTCTAAGGGAGAGCCCGGCTACCCTGCGGAGGAAACGCATTTCGGCCGCTTGTATCCGGGATCTTGTTCTTTCGGTCACGACCCACAGCTCGTGACCATAGGTGAGGGTAGGAACGTAGATCGAGCGGTAAATCGAGAGCTTTGCCTTTCGGCTCAGCTCCTTCTTCACCACAACGGACCGATACAGCGTCCGCATCACTGCAGACGCTGCACCGATCCGCCTGTCGATCTCCCGCTCTGAGGGTAGGTTATTTTGTCTTGTTTTGTACCAAAAACTAAATAATCGTTTGAATAATCGTGATTTCAATTATTGCCAAATTAATGGTAATTATTATTTTTTTTCCATAATCGAGCAGCCCTAGCAAGAAACGTTTTGACTTTCAGCCCATGTGAGCTTATTTGTGGATATTTATTGAACTGAACGTGTCCGCCAATAGGAGACGGGCTTTCTTGAGTAACGGATGATGTGAAAAGATTGAGAAAGAGTCACGTTATAAAGTCTGACTGTATTTTGAAGGGATTTGTGGAGCCCATTTTCCCACACAAAAACAGTCCCCAAACAGACGTATTTGATGACATGAACACAGGCTGGGGAATATCGTGACCCTTGCCAAGTCTCTGCCCTCACCTGCGCTAAATTGAGCCCTTCCGCAGCTTTCCCAGACACTAATCCGTCTTCCCGGACGAGCGAGCGCAGCCTCTAAATCATTCCCGACAGCTTCCGTGTTGGAAGGTCACACAGGTGTGCTCCTGGGGGGAGTTCGCCGCCAGCCCGACACTCAAAACAGCTGTCGGAGTTTAACAAGGTGTCTGTCAAGCGTCAGTCCGTGACCGCGTGACCGGCAGCGGTGCCCGAGTCCAAAGTCCACTCATGTGGCTTGGCTTGTCGATCAGCTGCGCTGAATTAACGAGCTGTCGGAGCCAACAACAACAACAAAGAGTGTTTTGAAACAGGCTGTACACATTAGGGCTGGGTTTAAAAAATTTAATTAAATTAAATAAATAATCGATAGAATCAATTTTCCTTTTCGAGACCAATATCGATTCATAAAACAGGGATGTGATTTGACCAAAGTGAAATTATCTGAAAATTTAGCCGGGGGTCTGGAGGCCGCTGGCACCCAGCTAGGTGGGGGGACAAGAGGGGCGAAACCCCCCGGAGCTCATGGGTTTTCCGTGTTTTTAAGTACTTTCAATGCACTCACATGACAAAGAAATAGACAAAACAACAGCATAAATTTTCAATGTATATTGAACTGTCCCATATAAAATGGCAGTTTTAGTCAACTCAAAATCAGTCACATTCAAAAACATTGGACTGCCTTTGCTTTTAAAAACTATCACTGAGAATATCATCATATCTAACTAATGTGATTACTAAGTTAACACATAAATAATGTTGAAGAGTTCAAATTTCATGAACAAATAATTGTATCATGACCAAATGAAAAGTAACTCATATTAGAGCATACCACAAATGTCTTTGTTATAGCAGAAGATGTTATCTGTCGGAGTCATGTGCATACACAATGAACTACTTAAAAATAAAAAATAAAAAAAAAATCGGATTTTTTTGGGGGGGCGGGGGGGTATAAAAAAAGCGGAATTCCGCGAATTAGCGGAAAAATCACATCCCTGATAAAACCATGAATCGAATATTTAAATATCTAATCCCCCCCCCATCAATTCTGAAGAAAATGTCATTTTAAACGCCAATTTTTATCTAACTGTTTTCTTGAAATTTACTGTTTACATGAATTTAAAATTATTTTCTTACATTTATGAAATACCTGACTAACTGCACTTTAAGACAAATCCGAATCGTTTTAGTTTATATTTACAATTATTAGATTAGAATTACGAAAATATTTGTATCTCATCTTTGCTAATGTCAATGTTTGTGTTATTTTTATTAAAAACTCAATCATTTAACCAGTTACTTCCTCAGCAAAATGTATTTATTATCTTATTTTATTTATTTATTTTGTATTTATTTTAATTTAAATAATTGTATTTAATATTTGTGTAGATTTTATCATGTCCTTGACATTTAAGACGATGTTCCATAATTAATTGATATCGGATTGAACTGAAGTCAATCGAATTGAATCGGGAAAAATCGAAATTGAATCAATTAAAAATATATATTTAATGCATAAAATTGTGTTCCCACTGTACTTGTGTGTGAATATTCGTTGTTTGAAGGAAAAACACTCTCGAAGTTGATGATTACTTCCTGTTAGGATTTGAATTGGATCTTGCCTTCGCTTTTAGCATTAGCGCTAAGCTAGCAATGTTTAAAAACGAAGCATGTTTTGTATTTAAATATACAGTGGATGTAATTCTTATCGCTGTGTTTATTTTGACAGTGAACTCCAACTGGGGTCATTCAACAGCTTAAAGGACGCTTCGGGACAACAAAACAGAATAACATAGGCTACACACTAGCTAGTTGCTAATGCTGCGCAAGCAAAATGGTGCATTCAGAGTACTTTCACAACGTCGGAAACGTTGCTTTACTTTGATGACGTTTTAAGGGGAAAATGGCTGATTGTTTGGCCGATGTGATGTCGACTGACTGCATAACAAACAATTTATCCTAATCAGCCATCATTGTTGTTTACATTTGCCTGGAACACTTTTGAGGTGGAACGATCCGAGTGAGATCATTACGACTTCCCACCTTCCTCGAATGCAGCATTACCTCGGTGAAAGGAAGTTCTCTGCTCATCGAAAAGCATTGGACTTTAGAGCGTTGTAATTGCATTTGTGAGGATTCTTTTGACTTGAAAATGTGGTTTGACGACTATGCTAGTCACAGGCAAGAGAAATACAAATATGTGGTTTGTTTTCAACAAATTGTGAACATCGCGGATGTTTTCCCATCTCGGCCGGGTCTGGAACACACGGTCCACTAGAAACGGGGGTTCAAGTGTTGTCTAAACACAACCTACTCAACCCCGGGGTCCCTAAACGCACCACTCATGCTGGATCTTTTAAAACAGTGGCTCTCAAATGGGCGTACGTGAAGGCACTCCAGGAGGTACGTGAGATTTTAACATTTATTTTTTCAAGTATATGTAAATAGATCTAAAAAAGTTAATCAAATGAATTTTATATTCAGTAGGTAATTGAATTTCAGTGTCCTAAAAACCCAGCATCTGCCCCATTACCGAATGGTTTGACCCAACTTGTCATATGCCACCAAGAATCGCCTGTCAATCACTTGAAAACTTTATTTAAAATTTAGTTTATTTCTTTTTGAGAACAGAGCTTTACTATAATCCCCAAATATGACACTTTATGTTGATAATAATTTGTATGTGCACAAATGTTTGTTTGTTTGTTATTAGTTAGTTATCTCTTTTTATTTCCAAATAGTCCAAGAGATCAAATAAATACAAATAGAGTTCTACAGTTTAATAAATCAAACCATGATGGCATTTTATTTTATTTGTATTTATTTTTTCTTCAATTACAAATGTATTGGCTGAAAAAAATGTTTCACAGGGGCTACGTCACTGAATAAAGGTTGAGAAGCACTGTTTTAAAAGTTCTCAGCCACGTCACAGGTACAAATCAACATTCCAGTTTGAAATCCTTTCTGTCCCGAGTGTGCTCTGACCTGCTGGCATGTCGGCGGAGTCGGCGAAGTCCAAGTGCGTCCAAGTGTCGCAGTGACCGTGTGGCCAGCTAGTTAGTTAGCCTCCATCTTTCTGACATCGCAATGGCGACCACTTCCGCGTCCCGACGGCGCCCGAGCGTCAAAGTTGACCAGCCAGCGAGTTCCAGGACAACACGCACAACCCGCCGAGGTCGCCGACACGAGCCGAACCCGCTCCGCGGACGAGCAGCCTACAGAGCGGTTAGCCTCTCGAGCTAACGTACGGTCCGAGCACCACCGCCGTCCACCGCTATGCTTCGACTCGCTCGCTCGGGGGCGGGAGACCTTCACTGAGGCGCGTGCGTCTGTGGACGCTCACAAGGCAGACGGAAGCCGCCCGTCGGCCTCGCTTCAGACTTCCTTCTCGGTGCGAGCACAACACGGAAGTGTTTACACGTGAGCGGAATACAAAAAAGGGGGGGTGGAGGACAAGAAACGAAAAGAAACACCCCCGCGCTCTTGGATTGCACAGAGTGACAGCCAAGCAAACGAGGATCCGTGAAGGCACCGTGATGGAACGCTGACTCGCGCAGGTGTGCAAGACTCGCCCCCGCCCGCGCGCGCGCGCGCGGTAAGGTGACGTCATTGCATGATCCCCATGTGGTGTCTGACGTGACTGGCTATTCGTTAAAATGACCACATTATCGGTTGATTTGTTGATTGATTAGTTGACTTTGACACTTGGACAACCAATGCAAACGTTGTGGAAAATGTCAGGTTACTTTTTTACCTAATGGTTTCGGTATATTGGATCCACTTTGGATTGTTGAGCACATTGTTGTTTGAACTTGATAAACGTAACTTGCTAAGTTTGTTTGTCCTCCACATCGGACAAAACAAAGCAATTGCTTTCAATTCAGGTTAATGCCAGTCTGATGTGGCTGTCGTATTGTTACATGTGAAACCTTTTGAAATACTTGCCCCCATTGTATTTATTTATTTATTACAGTTGTATAGAATAACAGCAGAGCTCAGTAGCGCGTACATTCGATTCAGAAGACACAACAAGGACAAAAGGAATTGCTTTGTTTTGTTTTGCTGAACACGGAAGTGAAGTAAAACTTAACATGTTCAATTGTGAAACTTATCATGTTACGCTGTGCGACTTGTCTCTTTATAATGTCAATGTTATCACATTAACTCGTGAAACTCATCACATTATAATGTGAAGCTTATTAGGTTATAATGTAATAAATCGTGACATTTAATCACGTTTTTAACGTGTAAGTAATCAGGGTATAGCGTAACATTGAACTTTTTTTTTTCTGGTGTTGCAACAATACGCTTCCATAGATTTGTATGACTTCTTTCCTGATCATTTTTTTATTGAAAGGAAATATTGCACACAACATGAAAAGTAGTACTGCCGGAATGTGCTCAATTTCAGGAGCTTTTCACAAATCCATGCTATTAATCAGTTCATGTGTGTGGGTGTCATTTTTACAAATTATTGACCAAACTAAAGTGTTGGGAAAGAATTAGCTTCAAGCTAATTAGCCAGCATGTCGCTTGTTGAGTGTGAAAGTCGGTTGTGCTTTTTAAGCCCTTAAAGACCTTTTGGATTTAAGGCCGCCGATTAGAGGATTGGACGTGTCTCTTCAAGTCAAATGATTGACATCTGCCAGCAGGGCTGACCAATGGAAATACTGTACACAAACAAGAGCATAGTAGCAACAGGGGCGGAGCTACATGGTGCCCATGGCCACCACTCTGGCCACCCCCATACCAAAGGGAACATTTTTGTATCCGTGATTTTTCTTCATGATTATGATGATGATGATGATTATTGATTATTATTATGTATGTTATTGATTTTATTGTTATTGTTTTTATGTTAACATTATTTCATCTTTAGAATTGTTGTATTTATGATTACTATTATCATCATTATTATTATTGATTATTATTAATTTTATTGTTATTGTTTTTATATTATTATTATTTTATTTTTATTTATTATATTATATTTTATCCATTATTATTATTATTAATGTTATAAATCGTATTATTATAGTTTTTATATTATTATTATTATTTGTTACATTAGATTTTATAGATTTATTTATTTATTTTATTTATTTTCTGGAGATTTATTTATGATGATTATTATTATTAATGTTATTATTATTGTTTTTATATTATTATTTTATTTTACTATATTAGATTTTATTTATTTATTTATGATGATGATTATTATCGATGATTATTATTGTTATAAATTTGATTATTGTTTTTATATATTATAATTTTAGTTGTATCTATTATATTCGATTTTATTTATTTATGAAATTACACTGGCCACCCCGATGAAAATTTTCTGGCTCCGCTCCTGAGTAGCACCACGATGATGACGTCATCGATCCATGACGGCTATGATCCGAGTTGAAAAATGTTCATAAGATAAGACTTTTGAGCACTGGGAAGCAAATTACAATAAACACCGAAATGACATTCATTTGCCCTGGCATAGACTGGCGACCAGTCCGCTGTTGATATCCTTGACAATGAAGTCACCGTGAGACTCCGCCCTGCTTTTAATTGCAGCATTCCCACATATGTTATTGTGATTTTTGTTCTCCTCGCTTTTTTGCCATGAAACTCCTCCCACATAATACATCCGATTCTCAACGTTCAAATTTCAACTTGCTTCAAAAATTCACACCTTCCGGGGTATTTATTTATTTATCGTCTGATTGACAGTATTGGCACAATTTAACGTTGATAGTCCACTTTCAATGAACTCATCTTGTCT
Organism: Vanacampus margaritifer; assembly: GCF_051991255.1. Taxonomy (NCBI): domain Eukaryota; kingdom Metazoa; phylum Chordata; class Actinopteri; order Syngnathiformes; family Syngnathidae; genus Vanacampus; species Vanacampus margaritifer. The sequence continues at coordinate 764,073 of NC_135433.1, forward strand.
ATTTGCAAAAAGGTTTTGTTTTTTGTTTCCCAAAATTTTAGAAAACCTTTTTGCAAATAGACTAGATGATTTCTTTGAAAAGTATGAATTGTTAAATGGCTGTTGGGTTCATTCAACCTAGAACATTTAATAAACAGACTCGGAAGGAAGACGAGCGATAGAGATTCGCGAGGAGGATTAACAGAGATGTGCAGATCACAACCTCCTGCCCATTTCTGTCGTTTCTCCTCTTTTTATTGGGATGACCTACCACATGGACATTACTGCTCTGAGGGGTTTGGGGAAACACGTAGCAGCAATGTGACAATCATTTACACGGGCAACAATGCAGACATTCTTTAACACTAAAAGCTTCTCAGCCATAAAAATGTTCCGGCCATTTGTCTTGTGATCAGGGCAAATTTCCTGTCTTGTGACTGCAGTCGACTCAATGTCACACAATTCAAACAGAGGTCACAATGTTGAATAAATGCTTTACAATTAATAAAAGACAAAATATGGGATAACGAAGATACCTCTATCTAACACTGACAGTCGATCTGGACGGAGATTCACACCAACCAGCTCGGTGGCCTCGTGGTAGAGTGTCTGCCCTGAGACTGGGACGTTGTGGGTTCAATCCCTGGCAGGGTCGTACCAAAGACCTCCCTGCTTGACACTCAGCATTAATGGTTGGAATTGGGGGGGGGTTACATTCCCGAGCGCGGCTCCTGCTGCTGCTCACCGCTCCCTCAGGGGATGATGGCTCAAGAGAATGAATTTCGCAGCACTTACAGTAGGTGGCTGCGACAATTAGTGGTATTTTAATGGGGCTAATGGAATAAATGACCAGTTCTCTGGACCCCAAAAAATAGGAGGATTTGTAGACTTAAAAAAAAAAGCATTTGACACAATAAATCATCATGTACTCGTTAGGAAACTTGAAAAATAGGGAATTAGAGGAGTTGCACTCAACTGGTCGATAGATTTTCTATCCAAGAGGAATCAATTTGTGTAATTGGGAGGGAAATCACAAATCAACTCAAATGGGTATTACTTATGGAGTCCCACAAGGGTCGGTTTTGGGACCAAAATTGTTCATTATGTACATAAACGACATTTGTATGGTTTGGAAAATCTTAAAGTTTGTGCTATTTGCAGATGACACAAACATTTTCTGTTCTGGGCACAACCTGCAGCAGCATGTGGTGGTGGTCACCAAAGAATTAAATCAACTTAAAACATGCTTTGACTTAAACAAACTTCTTCTGAATAAAACCAAACTGATGTTGTTTGGAAACCGTAAAATAAATACACAAATAATACAGAGGATTAACGACGCTCAAATTGAACGGGTTTGTGAAAAGAAATTTCTGGGTGTGATTCTTGTCGACAAAATCTGCTGAAAAGCCCGTATAAAACATTCTTGTTTTATTATTATTATTATTATTATTATTGTACAGTATTATATTATATTTAATTTATTTATACATAAAACATTTTAGGGCAAAGTTAGCAAGCACTGTTGGATTGTTGGGAAAGGCCGGACACACATTAAATGAAAAAGCAATGTATATTTTGTATTGTTTATTAATATTAGCACATTTGAATTACTGTGTAGAAGTTTGGGGTCATTTCTACAAAACCACAATACAATCATTATGCACACTGCAAAAAAAAAAAAAAAAAGCCATAAGAATAATAAATCATGTAGGATATCTTAAACACACCAATAAACTATTTTTAAAATTATGCACACTAAAGTTAAAATAAAATGCTGCCCGGCAACATACAACAATTATTTACAGAGAGAGAGGAGGTTATTATTTAAAAGGGAATTGAAATTCAAACAACATTATACTCGCACCAAACTCTAAAGTATGTGGTTTTGTGCAATGGTCTTGAGGAAAACATTACAAGAAGTACAAATATTTGTCAATTATTTTTGCTAAATATGCTAGGGAGGAATCATAAAACAGTGGCTGATAGTACAATTTTTGTTAAGGCATTTATGAATAATGAGTTCAAATCAGCCCTGCGATTGGCTGGCAACCAGTTCAGGGTGTACCCCGCCTACTGCCCGAAGCCAGCTGGGATAGGCTCCAGCACCCCCGCGACCCTTGTGAGGAAAAAGCGGCCAAGAAAATGGATGGATGGATGGATGAGTTCAAATCAAATCAAATCGGGATAGGACTCGATAAGCAGTTGCTTCATCCTATTCCATTTCAAACAGTAAGTCTTTTCTTTTGTGAATGAGTTTCTTTGGAAGTCATTACTATTATTTATGGAGAAAAAAAAACATATTATATTTCATCCTTGTTTTGCGGAATAACTAAAATGTCTCTGTTAATTGTCAAATGATGTTCTTTTGTTTTATTGTCATTTTAAATGTTCGAAATAAAGTGGAGAAAAATCTTTTCCCCATTCATTTTAAATGGGACTGACATTGGACTTTCCACGCCCACTTCCATACATACAACTGATTATCAGCTGCTAGGGAGCTAGCTAGCTACAACAGCAACAGATAGCTTGGTAGCATCATGGGCTAAAGCCAAATTGTGGGAGGGTTTTTACTTTCAGGTGTTAGCTAGCTCGCTCTCATGGCGCTCCTTTCCCTGCTAGGGAGCTAGCTAGCTAGCTAGCTAGCATTAGGGGCTAAAGCCAAATTGTGGTGGCAGGGTTTTTACTTTCAGGTGCTAGCTAGCTAGCTAGCTCTCTAGCTAACTCCCATGGTGCTAGCTAGCTAGCATTAGGGGTTAAAGCCAGGGTTTTTACTTTCTGGACCTGGATTTGCCACCTCTGTACAACATTTGCTGGGGCTTTTGGTAGAAGTGGCGCTAATTAGAAAAACTGTACAGCAGTTTGATACTTACATTATATATATATAAAGAGTGTTATAGAAATCAAATTTGATTGGACAATCAAATATGTTTTGTGTTTTATTTAATTGAGAAAATAATTGATTAAGTGGTTATAATTATATCATGATGAACAATGCAATTAAATGAAAAGATTTATGATACAGTTTAAAAATGAGAAAACAATTATTCATTTGAAATAAAATATTTTAGTAAGATATTTATATCTTATTGTATCTTATATATTTATAAGATATTTTTGGGGCGAAAATAAATATTTTTTGCTAAACTTTAAATATACATTTTATAATGTTTTATTGTATTGAATTTCAAAATGAAAATCAATCGTTATTTTTTTTAAACTACTTAAAATGCGTTAGCATGAATTTATGTATTTGCATAAATATTAGTGGAAATAATAACTACATTAAAAAAACTTTGCAGAGGAGCGCGTCAAAATTCCAAGCAAGAATTCCGGAATCAGCTGCACTTCCTGCCTGTCAGCCAATCACAGGCGACGTTGGGCCTCCCAGCGTGAACGTATGAATATTCATGAGATTGTTATTTAAGAAGCTCTTGCGATCAGATTGCCGACGAGTTGAACTTAATCCCACTTCTTTTTTTTTTTAATCTGATGATCCGCGCGCTTCCGAAAAGTGGACAGATGATACGTAAGCTTCTTACGTTCTCGCTGTTTGCAAACGCTTCCAACATATTTAGACTTACTTCTTCTTTTTCTTACTATAATTTCGGGCTCACGGCCAACATTTGAAAACCTCGTTACTTTGAAAAAAAAGAATCATTTTTGAATGTCATTAAATTGATTATACTGATAATCACTTTCAGTGTAAGCCTGAAGGCTGCAATTTTATATCAAACTCAACATTTTTGCTCTGTCGTTGTTTGTTAGTTGCGACCTGTGAAAATATTTTTTTGTAACATTTGGCTAAAATGGCTTTCATCACTTTGAACATTTGAGTCATTTGTGAGTTCCTTTTTCACAAATGTCCATCTTGTCAAATGATGGTGCAGTCCTAAGTCTTGCGAAACTTTTCATGTTTTTTGGGTTTCCGGTTATCGGCATTTCCTTTTTTCAGTTTTTTTTCTTCCAACCTGCGCATTGTGCAAACAAACGGCAATTTAGTTGAAGTTGTCAAATCAACGTTTGACACAAACCACGTCGACACTTCTCACAGTTAAAAAGAAAAAAAGGAAATTGTGAGAACATTTCACAAAAAATCTTCATCTTCTTGACTGGAAACGTGAAGCCATTTTTCCAGCTTGTTACCAAAGAAGAGCAAAAATCCGAAAGGTGAACTTTGACCTTCCTGTCTCAAAGCAGCAAGGATAATTTCCCCTGTTTTCATTTGGCAAATTGCGACCAAAGGGGCTTTGGCAAACGAGGATTTCACTTCGATGAGGCGTCAAATCTCATCGCGTCACGCTCGCGTTGCTCCCGAAAAAACAACCAGCAAATCCTAACATGATTGCGCAGACGTTGGTGGATTCGTCCTGAGCGTCCCCCAATGTCAGCTTGGCAGAGCGGCACCGACCCGGCCGGCCGCTGTCGTCGGTGTTGACTTTGTGCTCCTCTCAGCTGCTGCGACACTTTTGCCGCTCCACCAGCTGGCGGCGTTCGCGACGCCGACGTTTTGGCGCCAGACGCCGCGCCGCCTCGCTCTTTTGGCTGCCAAGGAAATCTGCCAGTCATCGGATTCAATCAAACCTTATTATCTCATCTTGGGAAAGTCCGTTATCTTAATGCTAAATGAAAATGTGAAACATCATTGATGGGCTAACAGAATTAGCATCAAAGTTGCACTAATTGTAAACCACCAAACAACACGTGAAAAGAGAGGACAACTTTACAAAATATTCTCTCGGCTCTGTAGGAACTATTACTGTAGCTTAGTAGGGGACCTTCTCTGCCTCTTCTTCTTGCTCTTAATTCTCTGCCATAAATTCCTTTTTAAAAAAGAAGAAAAGATTATTAAAATGAGGGGCGTCAGGCCATTCAATTTTTTACTTGTAATTAATCGCATGACTTCACTAGTTAACTCACAACGAATCACAAATTTGATATCTGTTCTAAATGTACAATAAAAAATTCTAGGTTTTCATACTCTTGTTATTAAAGTGGACAAAAAGGATTACCAAATACAAATGTGGCTGTATCTTTTATTCATACAGTCATTTTATAGTCAGTAATTAAGTGAAAAAGGCGATTAAAATGTTTACTTGTAATTAATTGTATGACTTCACGAGTTAACTCACGATTAATCACAAATGTATCTGTTCTAAATGTACAATAAAAAAAAAAAGAAAAGGTTTTCATACTCTTGTTAACAAAAGTGGAAAAAATGTTAAACTAACAAATAGTTGAAATGAATTTTTGACGTTTATAGCCGTCAATGGCAGTAAATGAGTTAATTACGTCTCTAACCCCCCACAATTATTCTTATGATTATTTTCCCCCAATACAATTACATTGTGTTGAATGGTACGGCGATGTTTGCTATTGGTGGTCCGGCCCTCGCGAATAGCGGGAGGCCGCAGTGTTGCTATTTGTTAGCCACCCCAATTTGCCATTATGCCTTAGCTTTATGCTAACGGAGTGGATTGCCGATGTGGCAAAACTGGGGACTGCGTAGCTGCAAACATCATCCTTAGTTCTTAGTGCAGATTAGCATGAGCAGCCTTAGCGTCTTTCTAATGGTGACGTTGTTGACACGAATCGACAAGCGCAACCTCGTACCTTGACTTCACCGTGCCGGTAACTCAGTTGACTACATTTTCCAATGATTTTGTTCATATTTAAAAAAACTAAACTAAAAACTATCGCCGTATTGTGAACGATGACTAAAAGAATCTTGTAAAAGGGAAGGTCAATCATGGTAAGCTAAGATGTCACGCTATGCTAAAACGCTGTGCTACATTGTTATGCTATGCAAAGATGCTATGCTACTGTGTCTTGCTATGCCAAAAATGCTATGCTATTATGCTATACTGCAGTGTCACACTATGCTAAGATGCTATGCTATGATGCTATACTTGAGTTCAACATTATCCTAAAATGCTACAGTGTCATTCTATGCTTAGGTGCTATACTATTATTTCATGCTATGCTGAAAAGACACTGCTATGATACAGTATCTTGCTATGCTAAAATGCTCTGCTATGATGCTCATTTCTAATGTCCCGCTCTGCTAAGATGATATGCTTTTAGCAATGTTACTGTGTCACGCTATGCCAAGATGCTATGCTATGATGCTATACCTGAGGTCAACTTAATTCTAAGATGTGATGCCACAAAAGCGTCAATCTAAGATGCCATGCTATGATTTCATGCTATGCTTGCTAATATGTCAGGTTATGCTCAGATGCTATGCTACAGTATCATGCTTTGCTAAAAGGCAGTGCTATGATGCTAATCTTTGATGTCACTCTATGCTAAGATGCTATGCTATTAGCTATGCTACAGTGTCATACGGTACAATGCTATGCTAAGGCGCTTTGCGATGACTATGCTACAGTGTCATGATGTATGTTACGCTATTGATGCAATGCTAAAAAGCTACTGATGTCAGATTTACAGTTCCTGATGTTCCCTTTTTCACTTGTTACTCGCCGTTCCTCTGCCGCTGGCTGTTACCATGGCGACCCTCTGCACACCTTATCTACCTGCTGGAGCTCATCAGCATGTTTGCTTTTGCGGCCGGAGATCGACATCGTCTTCGCACACCGACGCACTCAGACACACAATCAATCAAGTGTTAGCCTGTTAGTGAAAAAAATGATGTACTAGATCGTGTGTGTGTGTTTGTAAGTTGAAGTCCCGTAATGCATGTATGTAAATAAATGCGCATGTGTTTTTATTGACAGTTTAAAAAAAAAAATGCACAAAAATAACGTGGCTTTGCATGTGATTTTTGCAATGCAAAGAACATGAAGCACAATGAGGCGCTCTAGACAATTTAGGGTGTGGGTGTTATTGACGGTGTGCTCGGTGCACATCAGGACATTTGGAACAAACAAAGCGGCGGTAAATCATGGCGGGGTCGCGCGTGCTGTCCGCTCAGCTGCTGCGCTTTGACCAATTTGGCGGCGGCGACCTTCGCGGCGGGAAGCCGTTGCTGATGCCGCTCAGGAAAGCGCACGCTCGCGCACAACAAACCGTAAGAGCCCGTTTAGGCCTGTGCTTCTTCTTTTCAACGTTGCGTGTGAGCGACGCTCCAACACGGCGTGAAGCCTCTGGGCGCGTGAATAAAAAAACGGGGGTGAGGAGGAAGGAGGGAACAAAGGAAGGCAACAGAAAAGTAGGTGCGAGGGAGGAAGGAAGGAAGCTGCCAATGGAGGCAGGATGGGAAGAAAGGATGAGAATGAAAGTAAGGAATGAGGAAAGAAAGATAGGAGACAAGGAATGAATGAAAGAAAGTTTGGAAGGAAAAGAAGAAAGGTTGAAGGAAGGACTGAGGAAAAGATGAAGGAATGAATGCAAGAAGGATGAAGGGAAGGAATGAAAGGATACAGGCTTGAAAGGAGGAAATGAATGAATGGATGGAAGGGGAAGCTAAGGAAGGAAGGTTGCTAGAAAAAAAAGGACGAGAGGGTGGAAGAAAGGAAATAAGGAAGGATAAAGGAAAAAGGGACATAAGCAAGGAATGAGGGTTGACGGAAGAAAGGGAGGAAATTGGAAGAAAAGGAAGGAACAAACAAACAAGGGAAGGAAAGATGCAAGGAATGAAAGAGGGAAGAAACTAAAGAAAGCTGAGGATGAAAGTAAAGAATGAGGAAAAGGAAGATAGCAGACAAGGAAGGAATGAAGGATAAATGCATGAAAGGAAGGAAGTGTGTATGGAAAGAGGAAAGGAAGGAGGGATGAAATGAATGAACAAAGGATGGAAGCAAGAAGGAGGTAGCCAAGGAAGGAAGGAGGGTAGACGAAAAGAAGGATGAAGCAAGGAAGAAAAAAATAATGAAGGAAGAAGGGACGTAAGCAAGGAAAGAGGGTTGACAGAAAGAGGCAAGGAAGGAAGAAAAGGAGTGATTGATGGAAAGAATGAAAGAAAGATAAGGATGAAAGGAATGAATGAGGATTGAAAGATAGGAGACGAGGAATGAAAGAAGGATAGACGCATGAAAGGAAGAAAGTTTGGAAGGAAAGGAGGGAAGGAAAAAAAAACGAATGAAGGATGGAAGCAAGCAAGGGGGTAGTTTGGGAGGAGGAAAAAATGAAGGAAGAGTGTAAAGAAGAACGGGAAGGAAGGATGAAAGGAAGGGACGAGGAAAAGAAGATGAAGGATGAATGGAAGGAAGGAAAATGGGCAGTAATCCCGGAAAGAAGGATGTGAGGAAAGAATGAAAAAAAAACACATGCTTGAAAGGAAGAAAGTGTGTAAGGAATGGATGAAGGAAGATAGGTCGAAAAGAAGGATGAAAGGAAGGAAATGAAGGACGCAAGTATTTTGGAAGGCGACTTGAGCGCGCGTGTGCTCCACCTGACGCGGGCCGTCTGATGGCCTACTTGGGACACCCCTGCCAGCCTGCCTGCCTGCCTGATGGCCTACTTGGGACACCCCTGCTTGCCTGCCTGACTGCCTGCATGAGCACAAGTGCTGCTTCTTCTTTTTTTTTCTTCTTTTATTGCTCGTCGACGTCTCCTCGGCAGCAGTGGCACAAAGCGGCGCAGACGAAAGGAAGGCGGGTAAAAATAGACGGAATAGCAATGAGGCAACTTTCCTCCTCGACGCCGCCGGGCATGCGTGAGTCAAAATGGGGGTGGGCTCCTCAAGGTTTCCGTTTCAGAGAGAATCATCGCTGCTCGTCTCATTGCTGACAAGCCTTGGCCCCATTTTGCCCCGCTTCTTTCGCCAAGCAGAAAAAAAAAAGTGGGCCAGGAATTTGGTGCGATGACGACGGAGACCCGAAATGGCCACAAAACGCCGGCAAGAAGAGGAACGCGTCAAAGAGCGCTTTGGCCCGTTTACCTGCAGAGAAAACAACAAGCAAAACAAATGTTTGCCGTTTGCTTTCGTGAGGACTCAGATGCGGAGTAGGAAAAAAAAAAAAAAAGAGTTTTATTTTCAACCCCAAAAATCACCTCTGAAAAAAAAAGGCACTGGCAGAGACCAACAAAAGGCGCTCCAATAATGGAGGTAAAAAGGAGACGAAAAACACTCCAGGACCAGACAAAAGGACCACGGGACAAGGCTGCGAAAACCGCTTGTGCGAAAACCGCTTGTGCGAAAACCGCTTGTGCGAAAACTTGGGTACGGCATGCGACAGGCGAGACGCCGACTATTTAACATCTGGGGTTGACACGGCACAGGTGGGAACAATCAGGGATAACAACATACAAGGAAAGGCAAGCTAACGGAAAGGAGACCAGTCAGACTTCAAAATAAAACAGGAAGTGGCGAGGATAACGAAAACCAAGACAGACAGACCACAGATTGTGACGCATATTTTGAGCCAGGAGAAAAATTGTTTTGAATCTTTCCTTCTAATGTCATAAGAAGACCATCATCTTCACTTTTGAAAAACTCCTTTACATTATTTTGCGGGAATATTCCGGAACTTTTTCCGATGATGATTGGGAATCATTCACCATTCCCGACGCTCCAATAAAGGGATTTTTCTGGAACAATTTGGGTCAGGGGTCACCACTAGCCCACGGGCCTGTTGTAGAAACAGTGATGGGACATTGTGATTTCCTAGGAATGGTGTTGAAGATGTTGAACATTGGCAGTGACGTATTTTGATATTGATCATTGTGACAAATCACAATCATGAATATTCATCAAAAATGTCACTCATTAAAGGTATTTTGAGCACATTTATATTGTGTGAATCAAACTGCTAGCCCCCAAATAGCTCTTGGTGCTCGGTGACCCCTGATATGTGTCCACTAAAATCAAACAAGAAAAAAAAGTCCCCCTGCTGTGATTACAAAAGGGTCCTCAAGGTCAAACAGCATGTGGTGAAGGTCATTCGATGCACGTTTTTTGAAGTGTCAATCATAGCACAAAACAGAGCGCGTACATAGAGGCGGCTATGACCTCACAGAAACGAGGAAGAAAAGGAGGAAGAAAAGGAGGAAGCCCCCCCCCTCCCCCCCTCCCCAGCAGGCAGAGGCAGGTGTTGCGTGGCGCGGAGCGAGGAAGAGGAGGAGGAGGAGGAGGAGGAGGAAGGCTTCGCGCGCACTCGCCGTCGAGCGTCAGTCGGTCAAGACGCCAACAAATCCAGAAGCGGAGCGCGCGAACGTCCTGTTTGTTTCCCAGGCGCGCGTTTGCGGATGCTTCCGCGCGTGGAGCTCATCCGCGCGCCTAATCCGCACTCGCGCGCATTTGTCAGGCGTCTCGTCGCGTGACGACGGCGGCGACGAGGACGAGGACGAGGACGAGGACGCTCGCTGGCGAGGATGAGGACGACGACGACGAGCTCCCCCCGCGACGCCGCAGCCGCTTCGCGCCGCGCCCGCCACCAGCAGCACCAGGACCAGGACCAGGACGAGACCCCCGCCGAGGAGCTGAGGTAACTCGCCGGCATGGAGCTGTCCGAGGTTCGCTGTTTGAGCGCCAGCGAGGAGCTGCACGCCACCAAGCGCACGCCGAGCAGCGGCGGCGGCGAAGGCGGCAAGCGGCTGCTGTGGCAGAACGCGGTCCGACACATCACCGAGCAGCGCTTCATCCACGAGCAGGGCGGGGGCGAACCCGAGCGGCCGGACGCGCGCCAGCCGTCGTCCGGCCAGCAGATGACGACGGCGGGCGAGCTGCAGCTTCAGCAGGAACAGCAGCAGCAGCAGCAGCAGCAGCAGCAGCACAACAACGGCGGCACCAAAGTGTTCCCCGAGCGGGCCAGCAGCGACCTGGGCTTCCTCCAGATCGAGTCGTCGTGCGCGCCCGGCAACTCGGACTTCTTCCTCAACTGGGGCTACACGTACCGCGGCGTGATCTTCCCCACGCTGCGCAACGCCTTCAAGTCGCGCGACCTGGAGCGCCTGTACCAGCGCTACTTCCTGGGCCAGCGGCGCAAGTCGCTGGTGGTGATGAACATCCTGGACGTGGTGACCAAGCTGACGCTGCTGGCGCTGCACCTGGCGCTGGCCCCGGCGCCCGTGGACCCGGTGAAGGGCGCGCTGCTGGGCTTCTTCGCCGGCGTGGAGGTGGTGGTGTGCGCGCTGGTGGGCGTGCGCAAGGACGCCACGTCGCACGGCTACCTGCAGTATAGCGGCGCCGTCACCTGGGCGGCCATGGCCACGCAGATCCTGGCGGCCGGCCTGGGCTACGGCCTGCTGGGCGACGGCGTGGGCTACGTGCTCTTCGCGCTCTTCGCCACCTACGGGATGCTGCCGCTGCCGCTGGCCTGGGCCATCCTGGCCGGACTCTTCGCGCCGGGCCTGCACCTGCTCGTCCGGCTGCTGCTGGCCCGCGACGACGCCGCCGCGCTCTCCGACAACCAGGTGGGTCCGAGTCGAGCGAGTTCCGAGTCGAGCGAGTTCCGAGTCGAGCGAGTTCCGAGTCGAGCGAGTTCCGAGTTGCCTTCCCCTCCGCGTTCCCACAATGCGTTTACGTTCGGCTCCTTCCTTCCATGTAGGCTAACCTGCCGTGTTTTCATTTTTCTTCACTCCTCTCGTCTCGGCTTCATTTCCTGGCCACTCATCCTTTCATCGCCCTTTTCATTTATCACTTCATTTGTTTCCTTCCCGCTTTCATCCCATCATGACCTCATCTATTCATGACTTTCCTTCATCTCTTCACTTCAGACACTTTGTTCTCTCCTCCTTTTATTGCTTCTTCACGTTCCCGTTTCCCTCCATCACTTCATTTGTTCACTCCTTCATCCTTTTACTACGCCTCATCATTTATTCACACTTTCATTCTTCTATCCTTCCATTGTTTTATTTCTTCACTCCCTACTTTCATTCTTTTGCTTCACTTTTTTCTTTCATCCTCTCATTGCTTCACTTCTTCATCCTCATTCATTTCCTTCATCCGCTCTTTTATTGCTTCTTACATTTTCCTCTCTTACTTCATTTGCTCACTCCTTCATCCTTCCACTGCCTCTTCATTTATTCACCCTCTCATCATATCCTTCACTTATTCATGCCTTCATATACTTTCCTTCTTCTTTTCATCAATTCACTTTTTCACTTGGTTCTCTCGTTGCTTCATTTTGCTTCGGTATTTTTTTCACTATATATTTTGAAATCATTTTCCTTTTATTTATTCATATATTGGTATAAAACAAAATTGGTTCAAATTGACCCACGTATACAGGTCAGCCCATTTATTATCATTATTATTATTTTCTCAAATGGGATTATTTGTAACCCAGCAGTATCGTGAGGGTCAAAAATAACCCAATTTGGGTGAAAAAGTTTACAATCCACTACTTGGGTCAATTTGCGGTCCATCCTTTCTTACCCAATTTGGTTATATTTGACCCAGCAGTTTGAAGAGTCAATAGGGTCAAAATATCCCAATTTTGGTCAAAAAAGGAACCAGTCCACTATTTGGGTCAATTCAAACCAACTTTATGGGTTGTTTTTTTTTTACAAGCAACATATGCAACCATTCATATGGATCACAATTAGCCTCGTCTTTATTAGCATTAGCATGTCCGCCTCACAGTTTTCAAATCTGTTCTGAAACGCTCCAGTGTTTGTCTTCATTTGTGCAAATATTTTCTGGTGACCAGTCCATTGTTTGTCCACTTGCGCCCTGACATTGGCTGGCGACCATTTACGTGTTTGTCTCCATAATTGTGGCTTTGGATGACTGTGATTGTGTAGACTTCAAAGGTGAACACTGACGTTAGGGGAAGACCTGACTGGATGCTCATAGAGGTCAGGGGTCAAACGAACCAATAATCTGCACAGGGGATAGCGTTAATCTCACGCTGAGGTCAGAGGTCAAAAGAAAGATTGGAGTCTTTCTTGTGCTACTCCAGATGTTGTGTCGTGTGCTGAGCTCAAATTCCGCCATTGTGGGCCGCGACCAGTTTGACTTAACGACATGGCACTTGGTCGATTATGTCCATTATGAGCATTAAGCACCAAAAGTGTCAAGAAGCTATGCTGGAAAAAAGTCTGCCATTTTGGTTCAAAGCTGCCATTTTAGACTCCTTTGAGTCATTTCCAAGGCTCCTTTGAATGTTTTTGAAAATTCAGCCTCTGAAGCCAGTTTGACTTAACAACATGACATTTGGTAGACGCGTCTATCATGAGAAGACCCACAAAAAAGGTCTCAAGAAGGCATACCCGAAGAAGAGCCAGGAAGTCCATCGTTGTTTGATCTCATCCTACCTTTTCGGCCTATTGTGGCCATTTTCAAGGATTCTTCAAAGACAAGCGCGTCCTCCACATTTTGTCCGATTGGTACCGAATTCCACTTCATCTCAGGTTTGAGTGAGCCGACGTTCATACGGGGTGCCCTGTCCTTGAAATGACCTTTGACTGGCACACGTGCAGTAAGACGGCGAGCGTGTGCGCTTCCATCCAGATGGAGTCGGCGATTCCCAAGCGGGCTCGTCGCGCTCATCCCGTCAGGCCAGGAATAGCCGGCATCGATCGGACGCTGTCGTCTTGGAGGGGGGCGGCGGGTCGGGGAGCGGCGGGTCTGCGGGCGGGCGGGCGGCCCGTTGTGCTACGCTCTTTGTCTGGGTATCGAACGCCGTCTTTCCTTTAAAAGCGCGGCACTCTGATCTGACCGGGAACAATAAGAAGCTGTGACGGGCCGCTTTCATCGTTCACAGCAGGAAAGCCAACAAGCAGATCACATTCAGCTTTTACAATCGCTTGTTATTGACGCCTTTTTTTAAATTGAAAGATTTCACTTTTTAAAGTGTTCTTTAGTGGCTGCTTTCACTCTTTCGGTCAAGAAACGGGAGAGTGAAGTGCAACATCACTTTGAGAAAGTGAAAAGACGACTTGTCTCATGCCAAAAAAGAAGCCAAGCGCGCTTGCTTCAGGCTTAAGGATGACAATCGAAAAGCGCTTCTTGTTGAGAACCGGCTCCCAGTGTTTCAATTCCTTGGCATCGTTTGCCGTTTTTGCTAACGATTCCCTTATCGGTTCCGTGTGGGACGATGACGTCACCACGCGCGACATTTTGGGTCTAAGGGAGGAAACGCTACCGCTACGAGCAATGGTCGCCAGCAAAGGTGGCAAATCCAAGTCCAGAAAGTAAAAACCCTGCCACAGTTTGGCTTTAGCACCCTAGCTAGCTCCCATGCTGTGAATTGACCTGCTAGGGAGCTAGCTAGCTAGCTAGCTAATATCTGGGCTAAAGCCAAACTGTGACAGCATTTTTACTTTCAGGTGCTAGCTAGCTAGCTCCCATTGTGCAATTTTACCTGCTAGAAACGAAATGTTCAATCAAACTGTATACAGAATAAAAGCTCACTAGCTTGATGCTAACTTAGAATGGCACCAGTCATAGATGGTCTAGCGGAGATGTTATATTTAAACAAGGAGATGTTCAAGTAAACTGTACAGAATGAACGCTTGTTAGCTTGATGCTAGCTTCTAATGCCAAAAGCCATAGATGGGCTAATTGAAGTTAGTGTAGATGTTACATTTAAACAAGATGTTAAATCAAACCGTATAAAGAATGAACGCTCGTTAGCTTGATGCTAATTTATGATGCTAATTTATGATGCCAAAAGCAAAGATGTGCTAATTGAAGTTAGCGTAGATGTAACAGTCATTCTAAACCCTTCAACAGCTGCCACTGAAACGAGCGCAAAAAGACCATACGAGCATCTTCAGCCATTTCTTCTCTGCTGCCAATTACGCTGCGCGTCTTTCTCCAATTCAGTGCTGCCACCCGCTTCCTTGTGGCCAAACGGTGGCACGACACTGAAGGTATGCAATTGTAAATTCCAATTTGCCAGTACTGGAAAAGACACACTCGTGTCGACTGCGCGTCAACACGAGTGTGTCTTTCTACGGCTTTGTGGAGTGCGTGTGCGATGGCGCCGATGGCGCCGATGGCGCCGAGGGCTTTTGTGTGAAGCGGAAGCCATTATCAAGTCAATGGCAGTCTATATCGCGCTCACGCACGCACGCGCGCATGTTTCCACACAAATCCCGAGCTCCGTCGATTAGCCGCCGCCGCCGCCGCTGTCGGCGCCGCTTCCTTTTTTCAAGGTCAAACTCGGCTTACCTGAAGCGAAGGCTGCGGCGCCGAGATAAAGGCGGCACATGAGAGAAAAGGGAAGTGGGGTAAGTGGGGGTTCCAGTAAGCGAGCGTCGCAAAGAAGCTGTTTTTTTTTTTGTTTTTTTTTTGGTGGGGCATAAAAAAAATCCGCCACGGCTTTGCTGGCAAGATGATTTTGTGGGTCGCACAATGAGCCGCCAGCCCCCGGTGACCCCTTTTCTTTCCCGCTCGCATTGATGTCTTATAAAGAATGCACAGTAACCCCCCCAGCAATGAACCCCCCCCCCACCTGCTACCGTTCCAGTCCGCCTAGCATCATCGCAGTTCGGGAAAAAAAAAAAAATGCAAGCAGAAAATGTTGATAAAAATACTGTAAGATGTGCCTTTGAGAGGCGGGGTCTCCCAGCTTTTACTAGGGATGGACCGATTATCGGCGCCGATATTCAGCATTATGACAAATATTGGCAACGGCCATTTTCAAGAATCATATGGCCGATATTAGATCCATTGAGAAAAAAAAAAGAAAAAGGGAACTCATTTTTATTTATTTATTATTAATTCATTTAATTTTCAGAGATGCAAATGACCCAGGCAACTCTGCACCTTCTGTTTTTGTTTGAAATTAAAACTAAGATAAGTTAAAATCAGTTCAGATCATTTGAAATATTTGAACACTTTATTTACTGCTTAAGTTTTTATTTAACTTTTGAAAACATGCTACTGCCTCTGGGAGATTTCCGTAACGTGTTGTTAGATTTTTAAAAGCAAAGATGTTTATTGACTAAGATTTTTTTTCCTTTTTTTTTTTTAAACTTACTATTTTACAAACCCTAAATATTGCTCAATAAACATTTCCTTTAAAATTCCCCCCCAAAATGAAGAGCTGGACTTTGTATTCCCCCCCCCCAATTTTTATGCATTTTAGTGAAAATGAATATCGGCTTCAAATATTGATTATCGGCATTCTTGACTACTAATAATCACTATTGGTATCGCCCCCCCCCAAAAACATCGGTTTATCTCTAGCTTTTATGGCATTACATTTAAATTTGATGACTAATTGTTTACTACCCCTGACAAATATTTTCATCAGTGGGTGGGTGGTGGTATGCATGGTGAGCAGGGAGAGAAAAAAAAAAAATAATAAAAAAAAATGTCAGTTGGATTTTTGGGGCCGTATCGCCGAGCCCTGCGTGATTGTCCTTCAGCTAATCGTCTATTTATATCCACACGCACAAAAGCGCTCATGTTCCCGCCATGTAGCGTGACACCGCGCTGATATTTGACCTCCACTTGCTATTCACGCGTCGCGAGGACTCGACGGCGGTCTCCCTCGTCTGCATCGTGAGCGTGACGAGGGAGATCGCCAGCCGGCCAAACAACCACCCGCCCGCCATGCCCGCCCGCCCGCACGCCGCAGACGTGCACTCAGCCGTGCTAAATGTTTCATGACGCTTTTAGCGTCCGTGCCGTGACCTCGCAGGCGCGTCCAAAAATGTCTGCAAAAAAAAAAGAAGCTTTTAGCGAGTCACCACAATCAGGACACGCTGCAGGGAAATAATCCTTCTGTCCCGCAATCTTTTGTTATTACGTTGATGAATTCACGCTAATGCTGATCAATTGATTACAAATATGAATTCAAGTTGTGTCCTGTTTGTGTCAAAGCTGATCAGGTGCGCCCAAAAAACTAAGCAAAAAAACCCCCAGCAGGGCAGAAAAAAATCACTGATTTTCTCCCCACAAAAAGTCTTATTTTTTGTATTTTTGTTTTTTAGAAAAATCGAATGAAAAATGTTTTCTTGTGATATTTTGAAAAGTCCGCCCCTGAAGCCTATTTGATGTCGCACACAAACACAAAACTAGTCTGTGAAAGCCATGCCAGTCCAGAACAGACACAAAATGTCCGCCGTTTTGCTTTGAAGCGGACATTTTAGGGTCATTTTTCAGACAGATTTGTCAGAAAGAGATATTTTGAAAATTGAGAAAGAAAAGTTTGTTTAGGGAAAAAACTGAAAATTCCACAAGCTGGAACTAAAATGGCTTCATGGCCCTTTCGCACGGGCATCTTTTTTTTTTTGGGACGTTTGTGCGTCTGACCGCAATGTGGCGCCTTCACTCCCCGCTGCCACTTTAATTAGGCGGCCGTGCGGCTGGCGGCCCGTCGGATGACCTGCGGATCGCCAGGCCGCCTTCGGCTGCGTCTCGCCAATTTGGCCAGGAAGGTTCCAAGGTCGAGCGTGATGAGGAGGAGCAGGTGAAGACGAGCCGTTGCTGTCGTCCGTCTTGTTGACGGCGCCGAGTCGCGTGCGGGCCCAAACCTTCGTCAACACGCTCATCGGCTCGGCTTTGTTTGGGAAAAACAACGCCCCGAAAGCCGGTTCGACTGAGCCACGTGAAATTTGGCAGGCACGACTTTCATGAGGAGACCAAAAGAAACAATCCCTTCAAAGACTCATTTTGGTTGAAAGCGGACATTTCAAAGCTCATTTTCCTCTTGACAAGCTTGTCTGAGGGAAATTTGGAAAATTCAGTCCTCCAACCCAGTTTGATCCCGAAAATGGACGTTTGTTAGGGTGGGCATGTCAATCATTAGTAGACCTACAAAAAGTCTGGGGGACTAAAATCAAGACTTTTGCTTTGAAACAGCCATTTTAGGGTGACTTTTCAAACACAATTGCTGTTAAAATCAAGTATAGTAGTCAGTAAAGTAACTAAATTGCTTTTAAAATCAAGTAATCAGTAAAGTAATAAAGTTACTTTGAAAATGAAGTAATCACTAAAGTAATTGAGCTACTTTTAAAACCAAGTAATCAGTAAACTACATTGCTTTTAAAATCAAGCAATCAGTAAAGTAACTAAGTTGCTTCTAAAATCAAGTAATCAGTAATCAAGTTAGGTTTAAAATCAAGTACAGTATTCAGTAAAGTAACTAATAATTTTTTGGGAAATAATCAGTAAAGTCACTAAAGTAGTTCTAAAATCAACTAAACTAATCAGTCATTCATTTCTTATAATCAGTAAAGTAGTAATCATGAAAGTAACTTTTTCTAGTCAACTGTGTCCATAACAATCTCCAAGCAGAGACGGCTGACCGAACGTGTTTCGATCTTCTGCGTGCTCGCCAAAGACAAACGTCAGCCAGCGCGAGCAAGAAACTGGCAACGAAGAAGAGTCTTTCTCGCTCGCTCGCACGCACGGCGCCACCTCCTGGCGGTGGCGCACACGCCCACATCCCAATGGAGCGTTGAGGCTGATTTGTGTTGATCCTCCACATTGAGCATGATTTCACTCGGGATTATCTCCCAGAGGTAATCTATTCATAGCGCCCGTCCGGGTCAGCGTTTAATGAGATTAGGGCGGGATTACGTTTATCTCTTTGAAATGTGGAAAAACAGCAGGTCGCCGCCCGTGGAAGGCGAGCATCTGCGCTCTGTTGGACCACACGCAAAGAAAATGGGAGGGGCTTAATTTGGCGTTTGACATCCAAGTATATGTGAGAGCATTTGAGTGTTTCTCGTTGAAAGGCCGCTTGTGGCTTTTCCCACTAAAAGGCGCCTCGTCAAAGTGGTTCACCTCGCAAGAGTGTGTGAGAGCTAATCCTGAATTATGGATCGGTGCCGGGCTCCCATTTGAATTTGGACACTTCCCCATCTGATCCTGGATCAGCCACTGTCTGCTGTTGGCCGTGACGAGATTTGAGACACAAAATAGACGCCATTGTTTTCTTTTGACTTGAGTCTCATCTATTTTTAAAAAAAATTTTTACAATGAATTTGTTATTATCGTGTTACGACTTGTTTCTGAGAAATAAGCAACTTTGTCATGGTGGGCCCAAATGGAGGGAAATAAGGCAGTGAAACGGGAATCAAGTGCAATGCGTCTACTTTAATGAAACGTAGGGAAAAAGGTGAGCAGACATCCATGGCTGGAACAAGCATGACTGGACTGGCCGTCATGACTGGAAAAGGTCGTGACCAGACTGGTTGTCATGTCTGGACACGTCGTGACCAGAGTGTGTCGCCATGACTGGAACAAGTGTGACCGGACTGGTCGCCATAACTGGACTGGACGGGACCAAACTGGCTGCCATGACTGGACAGAATGGGACCAGACAGGTCGTGACCAGACTGGTCGCCATGACTGGAACGAGCGGGACCAGACTGGTCGCCATAACTGGACTGGACGGGACCGGACTGGTCGCAATGACTGGACGAGACCGAACTGGTTGCAATGACTGGAACGAGCGTGACTGGACTGGTGGCCATGACTGGACAGGTCATGACCAGACTGGTCGCCATGACTGGACCAAGCGTGACCTGATTGGTCGCCATGACTGGACCGAGCGTGGTCGCCATGACTGGACAGGTCATGACCAGACTGGTCGCCATGACTGGACCAAGCGTGACCGGACTGGTCGCCATAACTGGACTGGACGGGACCAAACTGGCTGCCATGACTGGACAGAATGGGACCAGACAGGTCGTGACCAGACTGGTCGCCATGACTGGAACGAGCGGGACCAGACTGGTCGCCATGACTGGACCAAGCGTGACCTGATTGGTCGCCATGACTGGACCAAGCGTGGTCGCCATGACTGGACAGGTCATGACCAGACTGGTCGCCATGACTGGACCAAGCGTGACCGGACTGGTCGCCATAACTGGACTGGACGGGACCAAACTGGCTGCCATGACTGGACAGAATGGGACCAGACAGGTCGTGACCAGACTGGTCGCCATGACTGGAACGAGCGGGACCAGACTGGTCGCCATAACTGGACTGGACGGGACCGGACTGGTCGCAATGACTGGACGAGACCGAACTGGTTGCAATGACTGGAACGAGCGTGACTGGACTGGTGGCCATGACTGGACAGGTCATGACCAGACTGGTCGCCATGACTGGACCAAGCGTGACCTGATTGGTCGCCATGACTGGACCGAGCGTGGTCGCCATGACTGGACAGGTCATGACCAGACTGGTCGCCATGACTGGACCAAGCGTGACCGGACTGGTCGCCATAACTGGACTGGACGGGACCAAACTGGCTGCCATGACTGGACAGAATGGGACCAGACAGGTCGTGACCAGACTGGTCGCCATGACTGGAACGAGCGGGACCAGACTGGTCGCCATAACTGGACTGGACGGGACCGGACTGGTCGCAATGACTGGACGAGACCGAACTGGTTGCAATGACTGGAACGAGCGTGACTGGACTGGTGGCCATGACTGGACAGGTCATGACCAGACTGGTCGCCATGACTGGACCAAGCGTGACCTGATTGGTCGCCATGACTGGACCGAGCGTGGTCGCCATGACTGGACAGGTCATGACCAGACTGGTCGCCATGACTGGACCAAGCGTGACCGGACTGGTCGCCATAACTGGACTGGACGGGACCAAACTGGCTGCCATGACTGGACAGAATGGGACCAGACAGGTCGTGACCAGACTGGTCGCCATGACTGGAACGAGCGGGACCAGACTGGTCGCCATGACTGGACCAAGCGTGACCTGATTGGTCGCCATGACTGGACCAAGCGTGGTCGCCATGACTGGACAGGTCATGACCAGACTGGTCGCCATGACTGGACCAAGCGTGACCGGACTGGTCTTCATAACTGGACTGGACGGGACCAAACTGGCTGCCATGACTGGACAGAATGGGACCAGACAGGTCGTGACCAGACTGGTCGCCATGACTGGAACGAGCGGGACCAGACTGGTCGCCATAACTGGACTGGACGGGACCGGACTGGTCGCAATGACTGGACGAGACCGAACTGGTTGCAATGACTGGAACGAGCGTGACTGGACTGGTGGCCATGACTGGACAGGTCATGACCAGACTGGTCGCCATGACTGGACCAAGCGTGACCTGATTGGTCGCCATGACTGGACCGAGCGTGGTCGCCATGACTGGACAGGTCATGACCAGACTGGTCGCCATGACTGGACCAAGCGTGACCGGACTGGTCGCCATAACTGGACTGGACGGGACCAAACTGGCTGCCATGACTGGACAGAATGGGACCAGACAGGTCGTGACCAGACTGGTCGCCATGACTGGAACGAGCGGGACCAGACTGGTCGCCATGACTGGACCAAGCGTGACCTGATTGGTCGCCATGACTGGACCAAGCGTGGTCGCCATGACTGGACAGGTCATGACCAGACTGGTCGCCATGACTGGACCAAGCGTGACCGGACTGGTCGCCATAACTGGACTGGACGGGACCAAACTGGCTGCCATGACTGGACAGAATGGGACCAGACAGGTCGTGACCAGACTGGTCGCCATGACTGGAACGAGCGGGACCAGACTGGTCGCCATAACTGGACTGGACGGGACCGGACTGGTCGCAATGACTGGACGAGACCGAACTGGTTGCAATGACTGGAACGAGCGTGACTGGACTGGTGGCCATGACTGGACAGGTCATGACCAGACTGGTCGCCATGACTGGACCAAGCGTGACCTGATTGGTCGCCATGACTGGACCGAGCGTGGTCGCCATGACTGGACAGGTCATGACCAGACTGGTCGCCATGACTGGACCAAGCGTGACCGGACTGGTCGCCATAACTGGACTGGACGGGACCAAACTGGCTGCCATGACTGGACAGAATGGGACCAGACAGGTCGTGACCAGACTGGTCGCCATGACTGGAACGAGCGGGACCAGACTGGTCGCCATGACTGGACCAAGCGTGACCTGATTGGTCGCCATGACTGGACCAAGCGTGGTCGCCATGACTGGACAGGTCATGACCAGACTGGTCGCCATGACTGGACCAAGCGTGACCGGACTGGTCGCCATAACTGGACTGGACGGGACCAAACTGGCTGCCATGACTGGACAGAATGGGACCAGACAGGTCGTGACCAGACTGGTCGCCATGACTGGAACGAGCGGGACCAGACTGGTCGCCATAACTGGACTGGACGGGACCGGACTGGTCGCAATGACTGGACGAGACCGAACTGGTTGCAATGACTGGAACGAGCGTGACTGGACTGGTGGCCATGACTGGACAGGTCATGACCAGACTGGTCGCCATGACTGGACCAAGCGTGACCGGACTGGTCGCCATGACTGGACGTGACATGACCGGAGTACTGGACGGATCGGACTGGTCGCCGTGACTGGGCGAGACGTGGCATGACTGGTCGCCATGACTGGACAGGACCGAACAGTCAATGAGTTGATTGTGTTTCGGATTTTGTGGGGCAATTTGTCCTTGGAAAAAATGTAAGAGCTCCCGAAAAGGCGCTTGAATGGAGTCCATTAGCGCTGCGGTGCACTCGACATGTCGGCTGCTTTTCTATTCCCACTTCTGGCTGGCGCCGCGTCGTCTCCTGGGACGTTAGTAGTCGGTGACTACATTTCAGATGATTTCTTCGTCTACCGCCAGCTGCCGGCCGGCTCCTCGGGGATCCGAAAGAAGCTCACAGGTAGCCGCGGGCTAACCTGTTTACATATGTCCTGCTGGAATTGGTCAAACGGGGGGGAAATGAAAGATTGCAAGCAGGCAGAGTCACACGGGCGAAAAACAAAAACATGTGGACAAAAGTATTGGGACGTTAATACGACATGAAGAAAGTGGACTCCAACAGGAAAAAAGTTTTGGGATACAAACAAAGTGAAAGAAATGTGGACACAATTATTTGGACGCAGCTTGGTTGGGGGTTTGGTGGTGGTGGGGGTGCCGGGGGTGGGGGGTGCTGGGGATTTGGGGACCTGGGGGCGGTTGGGGCTGGGTTGGGGTGGATGGCGGGGGTGGATGGGGGGCGTGGGGGGAGCGGGGGTTGTGGGCCGGTGGGGTGCCTGGTGGGCCTGCAGTGCTCCGTCCTGCTGCGTTGGGTTGGGGGCGCGGGCCGCGTTGGGGTGGGGGCCGCTCCTGCTCCTGGGTTTGCTCTCCGGCCGGTGGCCCCTGCGGGGCCCGGGGGTCGTCCTTTGGCGCTGCCGCGGCCTGGGGGGCCCTGAGGTGTTGCGCTTGCTCTGTCCTGGCGGGGGTCGACGGCTCCCCTCTTTGGTGGAGATTTTCATGCACGCCAGATCCACCACACCAGCATCTATCGAAACTCAGACACAATCTGTTTCTCCCTCAGATCATTGAATCGGTGGAGGCTGATGTCTGTGGATCTCACTCTGCTTCGTCTGTCCTTCCTACCTTTCCTCAGTTTCTCCTTTGGGCCCTTGAGGTCTCCCTGATTTGTTGGAATTTAGATGTCTCTGGGGTTGGTGAGGGACTCTGCTTGGTGGCCCGGTGGGTGGTGTCTGGTCGGTGCTGGGCTTCGCTTTTCTTTCTTTTCTTTGGTCCCTCTTCGGGTCTCCTGGCGGCCCCACGACTCTGGCTGGATTTTGAAGTGTTCGGTTTAGGTGAACGGTATGGGATTTTATTTTTTTTTTTACACACACGCACGCACGCACACACGCACAAACACACATACAAAAAAAAAAAAAAAAAGGGAGAACAATGATGATGACATGCCAAATGATCAATACTGAGCTCTCCCAAGAAAAAAAAACCCAAAAAAAGGAAGTAAAAAAAACGTGGGCAAAATATTGCGTAATCCCACCAAGTTACGATACGATACGATACGATATACTTTTATTTTCCCCGTGGGGAACTTTTTCCTAGTTGTAAAGCTCCAAAGCTGTTGGGAAGGTTGTGTCTTGTGTTCCAATCACAAAGTGTCCATCTGGCAGGCCGGCAGCATATTGGGCGACCAGTCATCTTACAGCGACGCCTCCTCATTCCCGGCGGCGTCTCCATGGCAGCTTGTCTCCGTGGGCGTCGCCTGCTGCCGCTTGCGATGACTCAAGTGCCGCGTTTGCACTTTTTGCCGCGCTGACGGCTCGCTGTCAAGAAAGTAGTGCCAAAGCAGCAGGTGGCGCTAGAAGCTCAAACTGGCAGACATAATGTGCAGGCATGCAAGGAAGTCCTTCAGGTACGAAACAAAGACAATTGGCATCGTGTGCATTTCAAACAACAAGGAAGCCCTCCAGGCTCAACGCTAACGCAAAATGTGAAACTCCTGAAAGCAATAAGTGGCCACGTCCTAAACTTTTGATTTAAAAAAAAACATGCGGAAGTCTGCTAAGCTTAATGCTAACAATGCACAGGCTAACAATTAATAATACACTTTATTGATAATATTTAATACACTGATTTAGTTATTTGATATATACTTTATCTTCTGCAAATAGACTAAAGAGGATGTATGGTTGGCCTGACTGGACGGGACCGGACTGGTCGCCGTGACGTGACTGGTCTCCATGACTGGTCACCATGACTGGACGGGACCTGACTGGTCGCCGTGACTGGATGGGACCGGACTGGTCACCGTGACTGGAATGAGCGTGACCAGACTGGTCGTCATGACTGGACGTGACGTGACTGGACTGGTCGCCATGACTGGACAGGCCGTGACCAGACTGGTCGCCATAACTGGACGGGACCGGACTGGTCACCGTGACTGGAATGAGCGTGACCAGACTGGTCGTCATGACTGGACGTGACGTGACTGGACTGGTCGCCATGACTGGACAGGCCGTGACCAGACTGGTCGTCATAACTGGACAGGACCGGACTGGTCACCGTGACTGGAATGAGCGTGACCAGACTGGTCGTCATGACTGGACGTGACGTGACTGGACTGGACTGGTCGCCATGACTGGACAGGCCGTGACCAGACTGGTCGCCATAACTGGACAGGACCGGACTGGTCACCATGACTGGACGGGACATGACCGGACTGGTCGCCATGACCGGACAGGTCGTGACCGAACCGGTCGCCATGACTGGATGGGGCATGACCAGACTAGTCGCAATGACTGGACGGTCACAAATAGCGGCTTGTTGAGCAATTATTTCATTATTTGAGCGTTAATGCATTCGCTTCTGATCCAGCTGAGGAGCAAATTTCCTGGCCTCTCTTTCAAATGATGTATTATTGGACAAACTGAGGAATCCAGGTGTGTCTGGCCATGGCCGTGATGGTTACTGAGGTCCGGCACACCTGGATCAGTTTGTCCAATCATGAAAGACAGGAAACGAAGGGTTGGTAGCGAGTTCAGGAAGTAGTGGATTCGTGCAAAGAGCCGCTTGCAACGCATTGTGAAAGCAGAGAAGCCGAGTTTTGCATCAATACCTTACGGTAGCTTTTTCTATACCGAGCGGTTTGTCATAGAGGAGATGACGCAGGAGATGACACGTGTTTTTTCAAATCTCCACAACATTTGCGCTGGAAACAAAATTTGAAAAAACAAAACACTAAAAACTGCTACAAGCCAAAAAACGATGGGCCAACAAGAACGGAAACAAAAAACCGGGGATTCAATACTTGCTCACTAATTGGCATGACGAGACGCACCTGGTGAGACACAAGCGGCACTGATTGGTTGATCCACGAGGAAGTTCAGGCAAACGCAGACGGATCACATAAAGCTTGACGAGACAAGGGACGGACAAAGGGACAAAACACATGACGGTCGTCGGGTTCCCATCCAATTTTTTCTCATTTTAAAAGCAAATTGACTGAAAATGCGCAAAAGGAACTTTTGCCCGTTTGCATCTCTTCTTTTTTTGCCATCTGTTCTTCTTTTGCCAATATTGAGAGGTGACTCCGCCGCCCTAGATGGCGCTATACACCGGCATTAAGAGATGTGATCCACCAGTCATTTAAAAGAAGAAGAAGAAGAAGACCAGCAAGCCACTGCGCCGTGCGATGACGTCGGAAGTTTTCTTTAGTAATTCTTGATAAACCGGAGCGTTTTTTTTGCTTTTTTTCCCCAATTTAAAATAGCAGGAATATTCGCTTCTTTAATGAAATCCAAAAAGATTTCTGTTTGGTCGCCCCCCCAAACGTACTTTACTGTCCGACATTGCTTTGGGGCTACAAACGTGCACGTGACGTCATCGTCAGACGTTGCTGGGCTTTTTTTTTTTTTTGAAACGATGTGGGCGGTCTTGCCAGTCCAGCTCGGGTCCTCCGAGATGTGCAATCCCGGGAACTTGTCGTTGCCGACCCGCTCGACTTCTTCCTTCTTGATTCTCAGGCCTGTGTGTGATGTGGTCTTTGTCTTACGGAAGTCCATGATGAGGACTTCTTCTGTCTTCTCGGCGTTGAGGTGGAAGTGGTCTCTGGTCTCTGCAGCCGGTGCTCGGACCTCCTCCCTGCATGCTGCTTCATCCTCATTAACAAGTCAGCCATTATTATTCCCAATAACACGTTTGATATTCACATTGCTGACTCCAATGTTTATCGCTTCTTTAAGTGCTTTTTTTTTTTTTAACCAAATAACATCCATTTTGTCTTGTCAAGATTCAGTGAATTTCAGTTGCAGCTTATACAAATTTTTTGTTTACGCTTTGGGCGGCACAGAAAATATTCGTATCATCGGCAAAGAGTAGCATTTTTAAGACAATAGAGACCTTGCATATGTCATTTATGTATAGTATAAACAATTGAGGATTCAAAACGGAGCCCTGGGGTACACCACACGTGACTTCATTTCCTAAAACCATACTGACTCTGCTTGAATAATTTGTGCTTTGTTATCAATGTATCAAGCCTATCATCAAAAAGGATTTTGACAATTGTGCTGATATTGAAATGTGTCATCGCCAAATTGTCGCGACTCTCCTGCTTTATGAACGGGGTCAACTTCCGCAAATGTCGTCTGCTTTGAGAACGTCGCGGTCATAAATGAGACGTTGCATATGTGAGTTGGGGGCTGCAGAATTGTGCTTCTTATTACTTTGATGTCCTTTCATTTAGCAGGCAGGTGTCTTTTCTCAGCGACGGCTTCCAGAAACCTTGAGCGGAAGTTCCGTACTTGAGCGTTTTCAAGTTGCGCCGCGGGTTCGCTTTCTGCCAAGTCATGACCGATAGATACAAAAAACCTGTTCCATTTATTGACTATTTTCTCATTATTATCATAAAAATAGTCCGGCTAAAATGGCTTGGACTTTTTTTTCTCAATAATCTCATGATTTCCCATAACTTGCAAGTAACAATTTAGTATGATACTGTTTTTTTGTTTTTTTTTACAGATTCTTAAAATAGCATCTTTCTTATATCTACCTTCTGCCTATTTTGTTTGTTGGTTAATAAATATCTTATATAAGTTCTTCTTTTTTCGAAGAGACTTTTGTTTTTGGTATTTAGCGTTTTTGCTGAAGTTTGAAGACGCTGCATTCGCGTCCATCGCGTCCTCGTCACAATTCCAGCTTTGAGTTAACGAATGGTTTCTAACCGCGTTCCTATTTCCATCCGACCTCAAATGTCTGCGTTTGACCGACGTTCTGACTTTGATGCCGTTCGTAGTTAGCGAAAATCGTGAGGTGATTTGTGACTTCGTTAATCGGGAGACCGCTCCTTTCGCATGACATTGCTGAATATGTCATCTATGAAAGTGTCACTGTTGTGGGGCGTCATTCTAGTTGGTTGTGTGATGAATGGATGAAGTCCGAATGAGAAACATTCAATATGTACATTTTTGTTGAACAAATCAATATTTAAGTCACCACAGACAAAGACGTGCTTGTTGTCAATTGCAGACGCTCGTTTTTCGAAGCATTCCGTGAAAAGTTCGATCTTGGACTTGTAACGATATTTTCACCTTTTGATAGAGCAAGTTCAATGGTTACGCATTCCATAAGATTTTCCGCCTTAGTCTGAGTCATATTGTTGAAAATGTCAAACTTGATGTTGTTGTCCACAAACGGGCGACGCCTCCTCCACACCTGAAACCATTTTGCATCCATGCCGATCCAAGCGGGATCCTTTGTTATCGTTCATCCGTGTTTCAGAAACAGATGTGGAATTTCTTGTCAAACTTTTGTAAATAATCCTTATGACGTTGAAACAGATTCAAGATGGCTTACCGACCAAATTGAACGATTTTGTTGTCTTGGTCTTCAGTGTAGTATTTGCATTTGTCCGATTTGTTGTTGTAGATGATGAGCGTACGGAGTCGGTTGATTGGGCCATATTTGATTTCCAGAAGCTCGTCCACGCTTTTCATCACCCTGGTTTTCATATCTTGTCTTTTGATGACGATCTTGCAATTTGCGGTCCAGCTCGCCACCATTTTTAAAACGAGCGTCCTTCCTCCATCAGAGTCAGGAAGCGATGACAACGTATTCAGGGGAAAATAATCGGCCATTTGGCCCAAGTGGCCAATTGTTTTGGCCGATTATAATCGGATGCCGATTAATTGGTTGGGCCCGAGTACAAAATAAACACCAATCACTGGTTGATAAACAGTAATCAGGGCAAAAAAAAAGCTTTTCTAATGCACTTCATTGCGAAATTCAAATGAATCCAATTAGTCGATTCATCGATTCTAAAAATATTTGATAGTAACAGTACTAAAATGTATCATGTTTTAAAGCCATATGAAATCTTTGGAGTTATTGTCATGACTTGTGTTTGAATGACGGCGTTCTGAATCTTCAGTCAAGTTAACATGCTCAAATGTTTTTCAGATCTTGCAGGAAAAAACATGCTAAAGCCAAAAAAAAATTCAAAAATAATCCAGAGTCGAACCCAAATCTCTGACCTGTGAGGCGGACGTGCTCGCTATTTGACCACGCTGTGCTTCCCATCTTCAATGATTGGAAAAATAATCCTCCTGCATCTGCGACCGCTCGCTGGTTTGCGTCTTATCCCGTCGGAAGGCACATTTGGGCCGGCCGGCGTGCCAAGTGGAGTTTAATAGCGGCCGGCCACGCCCCCTCGCCGGCGTTGAGGCCGCAAAGACTGCCGCCGCCAGCGGGACGTGTCGCCCTGCCAGCTGCCGCTGGCACGTTTGCAAGCGCACGCACGCAAACCTTTCCATGGAGAAGGCAAATGGAGGCCATCAAGTGCTGCATTTGCTGGCCAAATTTGATCTGTTGATGGATCGTCACTTCGGGCCACTTTCAGGAGCTGAAAAAATGCATCAATTCTTATGTGGTATCATTTTCAAAAAGTGCAAATGGGGCGCCAATTCAACAAACATCAAAACTTTGACCGTACACCAATCAGAGATGGCAAATCCATGTCCAGAAAGTCAAAACTCTGCCACAGTTTGCCTTTAGCCCTCCGAGGCAAACTGTTTTTACTTTGTGGATTTGCCACCTCTGACACCGATCTAATCGGCTGGTTCAGGATCGGATGTTATTTACTAGGGGTGGGAATCTTTGAATGTCTCGCGATTGGATTCGATTCCAATTTTTGGGTGTGCGATTCGATTCAGAATCGATTTTTTTTTTTTTTTTCAGAATGATTTTTGCTTCAATTTATAGATGTGCAAAGAATTGTCATGATCTACTCCAGTCTGACTCGCTAATGCTAATTAGCGCGCTATGCTACTCGTAGCACTTTTATCACTCAAAAGAACGGCTAGTTATGCAAAACGCCGCAAGAATTGTATACAGAGAAGCACGTTAACATTTCTCACCGGCGTGTGCTCTTCCTACACAAAAAAAACCTACATTTATTGCCATAACTTGACGGTGACTTTTTCTTTCTACTCTCTCATGTGGCTACAACTTAACAGTGTATCAGAACGTGCAGAATCACACTGCCCCTAAGTGGCCAAATCATGTACAACATGAACAGCATTCCCAATAAAGGCATAGACAGGCCAAGACAGTATAAAATAATTGAAATTAAATAGATTTTGGGACATTTAAAAACGATTCTGAATCGTACTAAATGAGAATTGCGATTCTTATGAGAATCCGTTTTTTTGGGCACACCCTAATATTTACCATTGCATGCAAAATTGGTGATCAGCTGCAATGTCGATCAATGACAACATTGATCAGTGCCGCAAAATAAGACAAATGTTTATCTACGATTTTTGAAGAATTTTTGGGGTCAATTTTTGTTGTTGTTGCATACATTTCAATTGGCGTCAATTGTACGTGTGTTTCCCTGCAAATGGCGGCCGTCAACTATTGAGTAAATATTAACGCTTTTCAAAAGATATGTTGCTCCAACTTTTGATCGCTTTTTTTTTTCGTTATTCAAATGTTTTTTTCATTATTAATTTTTTAAGACTCGCATTTGTGAGTACTTGTTTGTCAAAACGTGCCCTGTGATTGGCTGGCGACCGGTCCCGGGTGCCTCTCGCAAGTAGGGCCCGACCAATGTGCATTTTTAGGCTGATACCGATTTTGGGCAGAAAAAAATACAGATTAATCTGTCGATTATTTTGAAAAATATATAGAATGCATACATTTATTCTCCCAATTCCTTTTCAATGAGTGTCACTTACGCATGACCTTTTGCTTTTAAGATTTACGCTGCTTTGAATGACAAGTCCATAGTATGACCTCATCAAAAAATTTCATGAAGTGTACAAGGTTATTGTATGGATGTCGATAATAAAAGCATTTTTACTTGTTCACAACTAAGAATGGTGGTTATCAAATATTCATTATTTGAAGGAAAAACACTCCCGAAGTTGAAACTAACTTGCTGTTAGCATTTGAATGGGATCCCTCCTTCGCTTTTTAGCATTAGCGCTAGGCTAGCGATGTTTTAAAAACGAAGCATGTTTTGTATTTAAATGTACACTGGATGTCATTCTTTTTGTGGTGTGTTTAGTTTGACAGTTGACTCCAACTGGGATGTCATTAAACAGCTTAAAGGACGCTTCGGGACAACAGAATAACTTACGCTACGCACTTGCTAGTTGCTAATGCTACGCAAGTAAATTCAGAGCCCTTTGACAGCGTTGGAAACTTTGTTTTTTTCCTCCTTCTTTCGATTCTATTGTTTTAAAGGTTGGCTCTTTAGTTTTGTCCGTTTGTGTTTGTAAACAACCAATTCAAAATAGACTCCTCCCATGGCCCCACCCCCACTCCTCTCGTCAACATTGCGCCCGCTCTGTGATTGGCTGGAGGGGTAAACATAGACTTTC